>NC_034606.1:29954588-29956435 GCF_900095145.1 Mus pahari
AAGAGAGGGACCCAAAAAAAAAAAAAAAGTTGTTCGTGTTCTTTTTTAGTCCCGAGTGGGTGCAGGAAGCAAGGCCCCGGAAAGCCGGCTCCCTCCTGCGCGGACTGAGGGATGGGGGCGCAGCCCTGCTGCCCTCTAAACGCCAATGCTGTGCCTTGTGCAGAGGAGACAGGAAGGGTTGTTTTAAAATACTTTCATCTGTCCATATGCATTTGGGGTTGTTTTTTTTTTTTTTTTTTTCCTACCTCAGAGGACCGCCGAGCATCCGGAGATGCAAAAAGTATTTCTCAAGTGCAAATGCGCTCCACTGCTAAGCAGGAACTGACTTTCTTCTGAGAAAAGTACCAATTCAGCCCCAGCAAGATGTCTACTGTTGTTAGTCCAAAATACCCGTCTAATTTCTCACCACGGACTGGAAGATTTTGAGAACAGTAACAACAGAAACCACCTAGTCCTTGGAATTGGCCTCCAAGAGCCCTTGAAAGCGCATGACTGGCCTCCATGCGAGACTGCTTTGGAAGGCAAGCCCTGTGGCCCACTCAGACCTGCTTGCATACCATGTCCGATATAGCTAAAGGTGGTGTTCACTGGCCTTTCTGCCCACGTGTGGCTCTGGGACCCATGGAGGGCTTGAGTGAGGACTGGCAGGGAGGGAGGGGAAGGGCAGGGAGGGAGGTGAAGACTGCATGTCAAGAGGAAAAGGTTCGCCTCACAAGCTGACATTCTGAGATGAGCGATGTCAGCAAGGGCCACATTCCCGCTGTCTTGGAATTTGCTTTGCAGCGGAGGACCAGACAAATAGGCAATACAGAGGAGTAGGAGAAAATGACAGAGCCATACATAAACCATGGTCAGAGGAGGATCTGTCAAAGTGAGCAGAATAGTATGAATAAACCACTGGGTACCCTGTTGGCTGGGAATCTTGGACCCCTAACTGCCTCCCATGAAAGTAGAAGACAGGGACACTCATGAAGGAGGCCGAGGACTTGCTCATGGATGAGGACTTGCTCCCTGCATAGGAAAAATGGGTTAAAATGTTTAGCCAGGCAGTGGTAGTGCACACCTTTAATCCCAGCACTTGGGAGGCAGAGGCAGGCGAATTTCTGAGTTCCAGGCCAGCCTGGTCTACAAAGTGAGTTCCAGGTCACCCAGGGTTACACAAAGAAACCCTGTCTGGAAAAAAAAAAAAAAGTGTGCTGTTGATCTTCCTGGCTTGACCGAATTGGATGTGCACTGTGACTCCACTGTGGTTCCCACCAGTGCTCTCCAATGCAGGGAAGTGTCTCAGCCTACTACAGGAAGAACTAAGGGAATGAGCACAGAGAAACACGTCCCTGGCAAACAAACGTGTGAGAAATTGACCTTTAAAAAAACCTAGTGAATAAAGAGGTTAAACATAAACAAGAGTACTTCCCGCCCCCACCCCCACCCCAGTACTTTAAGTTTGGTTTGTGGACAGACACATGGAGGGTAAAGCTCTCAGGGAGAAAATAAGGCAGGAGATTGGCAGCTAACCACCCACAAGGGCAGGGTCACTGGTTGCCACGGCTGTGAAATGTAGCATTTAGAGAATGAACAGCCCAGAAGGGAATCCTACCTCATTTCTCACAGCATCAGGAAAATTCTGTAAGTTGGAACAAATATGACCCTTACTAGCTTGGACTAATTAAGCCCCCTGCTCCTCAGAAATCCCATGCTCCCCTATGAAATACTGAGAGCAAAACAGAAAAATCAGTGAGTACTGGGGCTTCCCTCTGAAAGGATTTGTCTTCCTCAGGGCTGTGAGCCAGTCTGGGTTTTGATATTGGCAAGTTTCTCTCTCCTCCCCTCTCCCTTCCCCTCCCCCT
>NC_034606.1:29956451-30012806 GCF_900095145.1 Mus pahari
TCCCCTCCCCTCCCCTCCCTCCTTCTCTTCTCTCTCTCCCCAGAGTTGTCATCTAGTACCTGCCCCATCTTCTGGGCTGGCAGCACTCCTCTGTGTGGCATAAACAGTAAATATGAACTGTTGTTCAGAGCCTAGACTTAGCGAATAAGTGTGTCTGTTCCCAGAGGCCTGGGATTCCACAGCTTTCTCTCCTAATCCAGATACCTTGGGTCTAGGTGGCATGACTTTATAAAATAAGAGGGTAGGCGTGTCAAAATGACCACACAGAGCCCTACCAGCTCGAGGAGCGGGTTTGCGGCCTACACCTGGCTCTGCAGATGAAAGAGTCAAGATTACTCAAAGCTGAACAGTGGTAAACAGCCAGGGATTTCTTTCTGAATTCACCGGAGAGCCCAAACTGCTGCCACCAATTGCTGTTTCAGTTTCCTCTGAAGATTATGTTATGTATCTGCCCCTCCCCTGCCTCCTCCAGCCAAGAGGGGACTATATGAACAATGAGATATTGTGCTCTGGTAAGTATATACCTCCTTAGACTGGTCTGCAATTAGAATTTCAAAGCTTCGCACCTCAACCCACCATCTCTGGGGCTCATGGACCATAATCCTCTTTAGATTTGAAACCATGCTCTCGTGCAAACCATCTGCACCTCCAATTTTCTCAAATACCCTGAAAGCCATTCCTGGATATCGAAAAGCAAATAGAGTCTGGCGTGGGCAAAGCTGAAAGGCTGGGTTTCTTTACAGGGAGCTACCCAGAAATACACACTTATCCTCTCCAAAGCCAGAAAAAAAACAACGTGCACACAGACTGGAGCTTCTGTGAACCCGGCTTATATAAAGCAAGCGCCGTCTACGTTGTCGTCATTATAATCCCCCTCGAAGACTGTTTATTACCCCAGGCCTCTCATTCTGCTAAGCACTGCCCAGAGTGACAAGCTAGTCTGCCTGCAAGGATGTTCTGTGTCCTGGAATTGAAGCACCAAGAACAGGACGAGCTTGTTCCTATGGACAGCATTAGCACTGCTGACCACCGTCACCTGGGAATCGACTCTGAGTCATATTTCTACTCACAAGTCTCACTCTCCCATCTACTTTGGAACCAAAGAAGCTGGCTTGCAAGATGACTGACAGCGATCCAAGCCTAGGGAACTAGAGCTGGGTAGCCAAAGGCACTCTCTAAGCCTGGAAACCCATTGCTGCTCTGAGCCACAACTTCAGCCAGCCACCACCCTCATCAAATCCCTCATGGAACCAGCAAAGGAAAAAGGCTTCAAGTTCCTTGGAAATTCCTTCAAATTCTCTTTGAACATTTCTTGCGTGAAGCATGGCTATGAATACATCGCCTTTAATCCCATAATTCAGATATCTCTAAATTAGTTACCTGGATGATGGAAGGAGGTGAGGGGAAGGAGGAACGACTACTCTATAATCTCCAGAATCTGGAATCTCAGATGTAGGAATAAGAAGTGTTTGGAAGGTTTGCTTATTCTTGCAAGAGGACAGACCCCACAGTGACCAGTGTGGATTTGGGAAGTTACGTGAACAAGAATGCCAAGTAGGATCAATTCCAGCCAAGGTCAGAAAGGAATCACTGAGGGTCACCATGAGATGGCCCAGAGAGTTAAGTCCTTGCCACCAACTCTGACAACCTGGGTTCATTCCATGGAACCCACGATGGGAGTGGAGAACAATACCCTCAAATCGTCCTCTGACCACATACATACACGGCACATTATGTACCTAGACACACACACACACACACACACACACACACACACACACACACACATAATTTCTTAGAACCAAAGCTCCTATAAAGAAGGATGGTTTAAGCCAGATAACTTCTCAGGATCCCATTCTCAGGAAGGAGCGTTGATTTCTATAAGAGTGGATTTTCAAACTCGAATGACTTGGGCTCACATCTCTGCCACACATCAGCTATCAGACCTTATTAAAGTGATTTTACTTCGCTGAGTCTTGGTTTCCATATCTGTAAACAGGGAAATGGGACAGACAGACAGATACACACACACACACACACACACACACACACACACACACACACACAGGACGCAACACAATGATAGTACCCATCTACAAGGATGAACAAGCTAAGGAGTATAAAGTACTCAACAGGGCCTAAGACATCCTAAGTCGACGCCATATCTCAGACATTATAATGGGAACTTGAAACCTGTATATGGAGATAGAAATTCTGATATTTATAGCTTACGTTCCCTTTCTGAACCCTCATGGTAACTTTGTATGTAAGTTTTAATTATCTCAAATTTACCACAGAGAAAACCAAGACTGGAGGACAGGACAGGACCCGACTATCCGAGCGCCTATCCTTACCCAGTCACTGCACTAGTGGCATGCATGCACTAACTGAAACCACCACTTAGTCCTGAGGTGCAGCCACCACAGCAACAGGAGCAGCAACACAATGAAATCAAACTGCAAGTTTTTACTTTTGAGCCTGGCAGGCCTGCAAAATTGGTCTCTTTTACTGTATGGCGTGAGATAGTGATGCTCCCCTGGATCCAGTATTCCCCACCACAGGAAACTTTATTGATTTCACTTGTTAACCCATAGATTTGTTTTCTGTCAGCTTAAGGAATCTCCAGGAAGGGAAAGTCCTCCCCGGGCCACAGTGAGGTGTCTGACTCTATGTGTTATTCCATTAGGCTCGTGTTACCACACTCTCTGTGAAAGGACGGTGGTTTTCTTCGCGTTCTTTGTATGAGTGTTTCCCAAGTGCGCTTGTACAATTTCATGTAATATAGTTTTAAAGCCTGTTCTATTCCTGATTGTGCTTAATTTAATTTAAATACGTCACATAAAACCACCAGAGGGTTCGCAGTAAGAGCGGAACATGGTTTGTTTGGAGACACAAAAACTCTTCTATTCTACCCTTTCTGTTTCCTACTGTTCTGTGTGAAGGAATTAGGAGAGAAAAGGCATGCAGAATACTGGGAACCCAAAGAAAGCTCAAAGCATGAGTATCAAGTGAATGAACTGGGGAATATATTTCTGTCCTGTAAAAGAGGAGTAACAGTTAATAATTACAATCGTATTATGCACCTTGGGGTGCAGTCGTGATCTCATTTAACATGGCAATTATATACTGTGGGCACGAAACTATCCCCTCCTTACCTGCAGGGACACTGAAGCTCAAAGGTCACCCTGATAGGTCATGAAGCAGACCAGTGTAATGCCCAGGCCCTGGTGGTCAGCCAGTGTTTTGCAAGCCCAACAGAGTGATCAGAGACCGTGAAAGGTCCCAGAGCCCCAGGAAAATGCTCCTGCCACAGTTCATGTGGTTTCCCTCTTCTGTGAGTCCAGTTTTGAATACAAGCTTGACTGGTCTTGAAAGCAGTCCCCCTGTCTCTGTTGATTAGGGACTAGTCTGCACATGAATACTCTCAATAACAGCCAGGTCCCTCTGTCATAGAACACAGAGAGCCGTACCAGCTCAGTTCCAGCAGACTTCAGATTCAAGTACACTGTGAACTTCCCACAGTGACAAGTAAGCGGCTCTGTTAATGTCAGGGCTTGGCAGAGAACTCAGATCTTCCTATTGAGTTTCCTACACTACCGAGTTACAGATTGTTAATTCCCAGGGGGCTCCAAGGGAGCCTTGTCCATCTCTGGCTCACCTACATCCCTCGGGAATTAAAGGAAGGACAGAGGCTCTGGTGCTCCCAGCTTGACATTGTATAAATAAGCACAGTCTCCTGAAACCTTCCCAAGAACCTGGAGAGCTGGCAAGTCTCCAGTCTCCAGCTGTGAGCACTGGAGACACCCCGCCTGTTCAAGGTCAATAGGTAATAAGTTGAACGATGCTTTTCGGTCTGTCTGACTCCAAACCCTGCAGGCCTTTCTATCCCTACAGAAGGTTCCTGCAGGCTGCCCATAAATGTGTCTTGAACTGTACTGGTTCCTTTTATTTTATTTTTTTTATGGGATAAATCATTTCCAATATAAGCAAAACAACATCCAGAGAAGAAAAATTGTGGTGTTTTACAGGATTCCTAAAATCCAACACGCTATATAGAAGTCTGGGATCTTACATTTTTATTTTTGTTTCTGCAAAAAGAAACACGTTCCTGAAAAATGGTGAACTATTTATATGATATCCAGGTTTCTCCTTATCTTAGATGAACTGGTCTGGCTTTAAATTTAGCAGATGACACTTAATCATGCCCATGTCTGTGCTATCTCAAGGTAAAACACACATCGTTTATGGCCCCCTTCCCTGGCCCCTTCTCAAATATTTTTATTTCTCCAGTTACTCTACGGACTCCTTGGGAAGGTAGAAGTGGGACACCCACTCACTGTTGGAGCAAAGATGCTTCCATGTTATTACCTGAAGGGATAGAAGGATGAGTGGCAGGAGGGGAATGAAGAAGAAAATGTTGCTAAGGGAGAAGACTTAGGCCAGGAGAACTGGATGGAGTGAAGTTGCTTTGAGTATCTATCATCACACAAACAGACGCCAGAGACGATGCACAGAATAATATGCTTTCCAATACTTTCATTTTCCAGACAAGAAAAATGTTTTCCAAGTAGGCAGGTGTGTGGAAACTCTGAGGACCAGATGCCCTGCCTCCCAAGAGTTTTCTACTTCTCTATCTTTCCTGGTTCCATGGCTAAGGAAGGAGCCAAGCCCCTGTGGTAAGAAGCTCCCATCTCTCATGCTGAACGTTGATCTCAGCATCGAAGTATCAAGGAACGCCTGGAAGCATGGGTCTGCTCTTAATAACTGTAATGAGGGGGTCATAGCTCTGGGGTAGGCTCTCCCTTACTATGTGTAAGGCTTTGAATCTAAGAAACATAGCTGGGTGGTGGTGGTGCATGCCTTTAATCCCAGTACTTGGGTGAGGGGAGGGAGGGGGCAGAGGTAGGCTAATCTCTGTGTTCCAGGTCAGCCTGGGCTACACAGAAAAACTGTGGGTTTTTTGTTTGTTTGTTTGTTTGTTTGTTTGTTTTTAAGCAACACACACACACACACAGAGAGACAGAGACAGAGACAGAGAACCAGTATAAATATGGCATACCATCATTGACTAACACCTGTAATTTGAAACAGAACTCCAAGCAAGAGCCTTCACCTCCTGTTTCATTCTCTCTTCCCCATCTCATTAGCACTATCTCCCTTTTCTTTCCTGTTCCCCAAAGCCAATACCCATGCCATCCCCTTCATTAATGTGAGTAACCCATGACCTTGTCATAATCATACTGCCCCTTCTCTCATCCCGAGGGGACCCCTCCAACACACAGAGTGCAGACCACATTTCCCCTTCGCTCTTAAGATAAGCACCCAGGGTGGCCATTTCCAAAGAATGGATTACTGCCTTTCAGGTACCCCAAACATTTTTCCAGTGGGAGTGGTGGGTATTAGGTTGAATCCTAGAAGGCCCACATTTGTCTCACTATTCCCAGGCCATCATCTTCCCATGGTGTGACCTGGATTCAGATCACCTGGGTGCCAGTGCAACTGCTTGGCACCTCAGGCAGGCTATGTCATTCCAAATTGTTTAGCCTTTAGAATGAGGATTATTATTTTTACAAGACCTCTTTTGTAAGTGTGCTGAAAGGTTTAAACAAGATTATCCATGCAAGGCCCTAATTATGCAGCTACTGTTTATCATTACTGAAATTCTAAACAGGCGCTATGTTAGATTGTGTAGGGGTTAAAAGCATACATAAGGCAGGAACTGTTAAGAGGTTCCGCGCACACAGAGACTAATAAGGAACTGGTCGAACACACATTAAAATGTCCATTTTAAAGTGTGACCAGGCAAAGGTGACTTGCATTTCTAAGTGTCTGATACACCCAGAGCCCAGGGTATAAGGGGCGGGGGGAATGTGTGTTTACATGTTATATATGTTCTGTATGTGTGTATGATGTGTCTGACTATGGGCACTCATGACACAGAGCACATGTAGAGGTCATAGAACAACTTCTGGGCGTCTACCTTCACCTTCTACCTTGAGTCAAGGTCTCTCTTGTTTCTGTGTAGATGCTGCAAGCTGCAGGCTCCCTGGTCCCTGGAGGTTTTTGGCAGGTCGATTCTTTGTCTCTGCCTCCCATCTTACCATAGGTGCACACTAACGCATCCATCCAGCTTTCTGACCTGGGCTCTGGGATCTAAACTCAGGTTGCCAAGTACACAAGTCAAGCCCTTTTACCCACTGAGCCATTCCCCTGCCTGAGACCTGTCGTCGTAAGCTGTCTTTTATGAGTTGTTGCTTATCAGAAACCCAACTCCAGAAGCAACAACTTAGTAAATGGTAGCTCGGAGATGTTTGCCACACGGAAGGCAGGGAGGCTGGCTCTTTCTCTTGGCCAAATGTCTTTTCACACCTTAGACCTTTTTTTTTTTTTTTTTTTTTTTTTTATGGTTTTGACCAGAAGATTAGGGCAGAATCTTTCTGAAGGCTAAAACTTTCCCTAGGGCTATAACATCCCATAACTCAGTAACAGCATTTGATAACTAAGCCTAAAGATCAGGATGCTATGGCTGAGTTTCATGGGCTGCTGAGAAGCCAAGAGCTGCTGGCAGGCCATCAGTCCCGGGCAGCAGGACCTTCTAAGGGTCCTGCTGTTCTTTATAGTCGCTTTCTCATTACGTTTTCCAGAAATGTGACTTGACCTGCAACATGTCTGAGCCTGCATAAAATGACCTATATCATATCAGAATTTTAGCAGTCCAGTCTTATGAAATATAGGGTATCACTTCATTTAAAAAGAAAAATTGCCCACCCACTGCAGAGCTTTCTTAGCATATGGTACTGGTTAGCAACTTTCTCAAATGTGAACACTCCAAATCATACTAGGAGTGCTAATTAAAATTAAAAAAAAAAAAAAAACAACTTTCTAATTGTCAGTAAATCTTTTGAGAGATGCATCTAGCTTCTGTTCTGTTCCTTTTTGGAGGGGGTACGGTTTAATTTTTGAAAAGTTAATCTTTTCGTTCTGGTCTTATAGGTGTAGAAGTATCCTATATACTAACTTATAAAAATGCTGGGTATGAGGGAGCTGGTTTGTGGAGCAGGTGTGCACGGCACGATCCAGAAGTGTTTGAGTGCATGTGTTTGTGGGGGCAGAGATGTGCATAGAGGCCAGTGGTCAGTCTTGAGCATGGTTCTTTGGGAGCTATCCACCTTAGGTTTAGAGACAGTCTATCTCAGTGGGACCTAGGGCTCATTTGGCTAGACTTCACTGGGTGTGCCAGGGAGAATTAGCTACATACCCTCTAGCTGCCCTTTCTTTCTTCAATAACATGGCTCCAATTTGATTAGCCCACCTCTCTCAAGGCTGCTGTGAGAGAGATACACATGCGTGCTATGCAGGACTATGGGGAAAGTGCCCTAATAAAAAGCTGTACTGGCTAGTTTTGTGTCAACTTGACACAGCTGTAGTTATCACAGAGAAAGGAGCTTCAGTTGGGGAAATGCCTCCAAGAAATGCTGTAATGCATTTTCTCAATTACTGATCAAGGGGGAAGGTCCCCTAGTGGGTGGTGCCATCTCTGGGCTGGTAGTCTTGGGTTCTATAAGAGAGCAGGCTGAGCAAGCCAGTGGAAGCAAGCAAGTAAAGAACATCCCTCCATGGCTTCTGCATCAGCTCCTGCTCTCTGACCTGCTTGAGTTCCAGTCCTGACTTCCTTGGTGATAAACAGCAGTATGGAAGTATAAGCCGAATAAACCCTTTCCTGCCCAACTTGCTTCTTGGTCATGATGTTTGTGCAGGAATAGAAACCCTGACTAAGACAAAAGCCATACTTCTGAGTGTTATTACCTAGAACACACAGATAATATCTGTGAGAATCAAACACCAAGAACAAAGGACAATCAATATATGTGCTAATAAACAATATAAATGCCCAATATACACATACACATATTATGAATTATATATCACACATATTATATTATATAATGTATTATATATTATATGAATATATGTGTGTGTGTGTGTGTATAATTCAACATCCTTACACGTTAGGGTAATGCAAACTAAAACACTGGGCAATTCCATGCCACTCTAGCCTAAATGGTTATCACTGAGAAAACAACCAATGTTGCTATGGATGAGGTAAGTAGGAACATATACGAATAGCTGGGAGTATAACTGACAATCACTATAGACACTGGTGTGGAGGTTTCTGAAAAGATCAAAGTTACAGTTACCATAGAGCCCAGCTGTACCACATGCCCAACGGACTCTACAGCCTACCACAGAGATGCCTATTCCTCCGTGTTCACGGATACTCTAGGCCACAACAGCAAGGAAATGGAGCCAGCTTAGATGGCCAGCAGCAGAGAGCTAGATCATGAGAACATGGTGTATAAACACAGGGAAACTTTGTGTAGCTGTAAAGACAAATGAAGCTATGACATCTGTGGGAAAGTGGAGAAGTCATTAAATCTGGAAGTATTAAATTAAGCAAAGTATCTCAGACTCAGAAGGCCAGATATCCCATGTTCTCTCTCATAAGCAGAGTCTCACATTAAACATTTGTATCTATGTAGGTAGGTAGGTAGGTAGGTGGGTGGGTGGGTGGGTGTGAGTATGTGTATAGACTATGAAACTAGAAAGGGGACCCTGAAGGAAGATTCAAGGGTATTGAGGAAGGAGGACAATGGCACACATGTGACATGAAAGCAGAAAGGAAGCTACCGAGGTGGGGGAACGCCATAAGAACACCTAAGCCTCTGTATGGTAATCCATTTTTTCCTGAGTTACTCTAGTTGGAGGAGGAACTTTATCCATTCCCCTGTCCTCCTTCCTACTGCCCTTAACATAGACGTGACGGCTGATGAGCTGGCAGCCATTTAAAATCATGAGGCAATAGGCCCAGGGACTAGAAGTAGGGGGACAGAAAAGTCTGAATTTCCTGGTAACCATGGGGTACTATTACCTGGCCTTGGACTCTCTCTAAACTTCTCTGTATTGATGGGGGTGGAGGGTTAGGGACTGGGGTTGGGTAGAGGAAATATACACCTAATTACTGCTGCTTTTTGGGACCTTGTTTACATATCATTGAAATGTCATCTCAATTTACAAGCTAGGCCTAAGTACGTGCTGAGCCAACCAAGAATGTATGGATACAGCTCATCTCAGAATAGTCAAATTAAAATTGTTCTGCCAGAGTTATTTTCTCAACGTGTGCTCTACAGTTGAGATTTTCTGATGGAGGCCTTGGGATTCTACTGGGTTATTTTGAAGACACTCACTAAGGCCTGTTTTGTGGAGTTTCAGAATTGCTGAAAAGATTGGTCTCAATTCGCCATGCACGCACAGTACATTTTTGTATGCACTTAAATTCCATCTCAGCAATTGCTTGAGGAAAACCAACCTCCAAGGAGCCAATGAGCTCCCACAGAGCCGGGTTCTGAAGAAGCAAATGTATTTACCCGACCTTTGCACCACCGCTTAAGGGAGTGGAAGCAGGGCAGATTCCCAACACGGTAAGATGATTGCACTCGAAGACTTCTACATTTTAAAATCAATGTTGGCTCAACATTTTCAGGAGAATCAGGTCAGCTCCCAGAAAAACAGCAGCAGTTTTCCCCACGGCAGAAATAGGATCCCACCTCGCTTATTTGTTTAGCTGTTTACTTACGGCCGCTGCGCTATTTATCAACCAGTGTGTTATTTATAATCCAGCAGCAGGTTGATAGGGTATTAGTGGGTCAAGAGCAGCTTTTCCTTCCTTGCCGTCTCATGCTCTTTAGAATTCAACCCACAATGACATAAATAAAGATGAAATATTTGAAGAAAAGATCTTTGCACACAGATCACCCTCCTCTGAGGTGATACACTAAATTTCATGCCTATAACAATGAGCTGATGTCCAAAGTGCATGCTTCCTGGGATAAAGTCCCTCCAGAGCTGGGATTATGGGCAACTGGCTGAGAGAAGGAATTCTGATCAATCTTACTCATCCTATCTCCAGATCGTGGGTAGGATTTTTAATCTTTGCCTTTTAGGACTTAGCACACAGTCTCACAGTCTCCTTTTCTAGAACACAGGAGCCAGGAAGAAAACCCCACAGATCCCTGGGCAGCAAAAAGAGCAAAGCCTAGGGCTCCATTGCAGATCTCCCCTCCAAGACCTGCAGACCCCTCAGGTCTCCCCCGTTCGTTCTTGGTTTCTCTTCCTCGCCATGTGCTGGTGATCTCCATGGCCTGATTTGGTGTTACAAAAGAGACGTCCTTCTGGATTCGTGAGTGTGTGTCTAGAGGGGCTCAAGTGAGGAGAGAAACCCTACCCTGACCATGATGACACTAGCCCTTGGGCTATCCCAGATAGAGCAGAAAAGAAAAGGCTGACTGAGTATCAGCATGTGCCTTGGAGTCCCCAGCTCTGGAGAGATAGAGACAGGTTAGCTGGTGCTGGCTTCCAGCCAGCTGGAGACACAGCTGGATCTGCTTGCTCTCCTTGTCTTGATCCCCTGCACCTTCAAACCTGAGCCCAAGTTCATCCATCCATCCTTCCTTAAGCTGCTTTTGCCAGCAACAAAGTCACTAATACACTGACACATTGTATCAGAGTGGACACAGAATTCATTCTGGGAATAGTGAGAAGCTGCTAAAGTGAAAGAGGAAAAGAAAAAGTGCTGCCCACAAACTAGAAATTTGCTGATACGTGACTCTCCATAAAGAAATTCTGAATACGTGGCATGCTCACGAGAACCCCCATTCTACTTAACATATCCTGGTCAATGACCACAGGAAACAATGTCAAGTCTTTGTGATTTACAAAGAAGGGCTTGAGTTGTTATGAAATGGTTAGGTAGGGTACTGTGCTACATGTAGAACTTTATAACCAAGAAAAAACATGAAATAGATACAGAATAATTTCATCATGGCTGCTGAGAGACTGCCTGGCATAGAACACAAGGCTCAATTTTGTTCAAACATGAATTCCTCATTGCTAAAATGTGGCTAATGACACCGAGGCACATATTCAGTACTAAGAGGCATGTGTGATAAGATTCACAGCAGTACTACACACACACACACACCACATTTTTATAAAGGCTTAAAAAAAAGAATCTGCAGCTTCAGAGGGCTGGGAAGTCAGCTCGGTTGGTAGTTCAATTCCCAGAACCCACATGAAAAAGCCAGACATGACGGCATGTGCATGTAACCCCAGCACTGAAGAGGCATAGACAGGAGGCTCTCTGGGGCTTACTTGCCAGCCAGTGTAACAAAGTCCTTGTCTAAATCCCACCCCTTACATTGGCCTTACAAACCCCAAGCCAATGAGAATCCCTGTCTCAGAAAACAAGGTGGACTTCTAAGGTGTGACACCTGAGGTTTACCTCTGGCTTCCACAAACATGTATACACATATATACCCCCATACACAGAGTGGGAGGGAGGAGAGGAGGAAGGGGGAGAGAGAGAGAGCATGCGTGCGCAAGTGCATTCTAAAACCAGACTCAAGTATTGTAGCCAGAAAATAGCCCCCTAGCCTGAGACACTACAGGACCTTGGTACCTTGACCTCTCAGACCTATGCCAAAGTTAACTTGATTCTAACACATGTCCATTTACAACAGTGGCCAGCTACTATCACCTAGTCTTCAGTTGAGAGAAGTTAAAACAGGAAGAATATTAATATACTTAGTCCATGTAGCAAGAAAAAGACTCTTTCCAATGTCTCTCATATTATCTTCTGCTCTGTCCTGAAAGGAGAGGCAGATCTGAGGGGCTAAGAAGCCTGTTCATCTTCACCCAGCTACCAAGCCCTTGCATCCATACTGAAAACTATTTCTGGCACCAAATTCAATCCTGCCCCAGCCATAGAGCAGATGAAACACAGAACGGATGATGAAGATTCCCGGCAGACCTGCAACAGATTGGATCTGGGCAGCCCAGTGAACTCTAGTGTTTAAACCCCAGATCTTTCCATTATGAACAGTAAAACTGCCAAATCAAAATCCCATAGGATACAGCCCGCTCCCTCTTCAGAAGGCAAGAAGGCACCAAGTCAGAAATATGCGTCCGCCCAGAGGTGCGCTATTGCTTTGCATAATCGCTTTTCGACAAGCTGGTCTCTCTGTTGTGTTTAATGAGTGTGGGTTCCTGCTCCACTCATAAAGCTGGCGGAGCTCTTCGGCACTTGCTTCACGCTGGGGAAGCAGAGCAGACAAGAAAGCCAGGATGAGCAGTCGAAATCCCATCCCTTACATGGTGCTGGAGCCTGACCTGGGGACTCAAAGGGAATGCAAAAGGAATGCAAAGCATGCATCTCGACATATTTTCATACAAAGAGGATAATAACTACACACGAATAAACCCACATTAAGGTGGTGTAACTGTTCAGGGCATCCATCCACAAAGCCTTCAAGGTGAAATGCAGGAGAGAGTCTGCCATGAAGTGGCAAAGCCCCCCTTCCAACATCTACACCTCAGCCTAAGAACTCAAACCATGCCAGCTGCCTTGTCCCTTCCCCAACTGCAAATGTGTTTCCTTATTTCCTAACTGTTCAACGGACTGGCCTCAACAGACCTCAGGCAAAGTCAAGCATGGCTTACGGTTATTGACTTGTCTTCAGTCTCAGGGACAATCCTTGGGCCATAAGGCACTCTCGCTGATTAGCAATCTACTGGTTACTGCAGGAGCAGACCGTGAACGAGAGGACACTAGGGACTCAGCTGAGAAGAGAAACTGTGGCCGAGGGTGGAAGAGCAGAAGAGACAGGAGGAGAATGATGGCAGGGAAGGAGGGAGAAGAGTGGGAAGTAGCAGACAAGGGAAGGAGAAAAAGAAAAGGGGAGTAGCATCTTATTCAGTTTTCTATTACTATATCAAGATATAACGAGCAAGGCAACCTACAAGAACCTAGCACTGAACCAAGCGTGGGGTTTACAGTTTCAGAGGCATGATGAGTCCATGATGGCAGAGAAAAAACATGGGGGCAGGGACATCTGAAAGCACACATCTTGTGTGAGGAGCAGAGATCACATGGAGGCTAGCAGGGATCTTGGAAACCGTAAAGCCCGCCCCCCCCAGTGACACACCTCCTCCAGCAAGGCCACACCTCCTAATCCTTCTCAAACAGTTCTACCACCTAAGGACCAAGTATTCAGGTGTATGAGCTTATGAGAACCATTTCCATTCACAGCCCCATTGGAACCATCACAGGGAGGCAGAGACTGAGAGAAAGGGGGAAAGCAAAGTGGGAAGTTAAGTCAGTCTTTGCCAAAAGGATTTTATAGATGCTGAATAACAACAACAACTAAACCAACAAACAAACCACGGGCAGAGTCAGAAAGATCTTCCTGGCTGCCGACCCTAGTTCAGCTTTTGGAATCCAAGGTGGAGAGAATGAATCAACTCCAGAAAGTTTTCCTCTGACCCCTGTACTTAGGCGTGGCATGTGTGCACACCCATACATACATGTACACACACCCACACACACACACACATGGGAGGGGGGGCAAGTGAGGCATTAGAGGAAAAGGAGTACACTCCCATCACAGCCAGCCTACCACTTCTCAGAGCTTTCCCTCTGTTAAAATCCCTTTCATTCCTTCGTCATCCTATAAATGCCAGAGCATGGTCCCCAATCAACAGATGAGAAAACTGAAGTACAGAGAGGTTACAGTGTTTCTGTCCTTAAAAGTATCAGTGATGTCATAGCCATGACAATTTTCTTCATCACTTGTACACGACAATAGGTGGGAAGATACGCATTTCTGCCCCATTTAGCAGACATGTGCCACCACACCCAACATCACACACAAAGTTTTTAAAAAAGGAATTATCATCAAGTAGGAATCTCATTCCTTCATTAACCCAGTCCTTCAGCCAGCGAATGTAGGATCACAGATATAAGCATGACCCCTGACACTGGAGACAAGTCTGTACAGCTGGACTGGGCCAGGAAAGGCGTCGTCACCTGGGGGCATCATGCAGGCCCACACAGGACAGCCCAAAGTGGACTCGCCATTACAGATGATTTTCCAGCCTTTATCCGAGCAGTTCAGGCAAAGGCAGTTGATCAAATGAGGCTCAGTGAAGCCAAGAAATTGCAGTTGTTCCCTGTAGACTTTGCTAGACCAGCACATCACCAACAGCATCTACCTACTTGCTACTTACAGTAAAAGAAGAGAAGAGGAGGAGGGGGAGGGGAGAAGAGGGGAGGGGAAAGGAAACTTTATCCACCACATTCACATTCAAACGGAAACATAACACTTGGCTGCAAAGGTTTTCTAAGTGCCACTGGATAGGCTGGGCCAGGCTGCCATTTGGGATTCTGCTACTATCCCCATGAGCAGCACATGGAGAGACAGGCACAAACACGACTAAGAATTCCTGTGAGCATGCCCATGTGTGAGCAACAAGCAGACCCTGTAGACTGTCTCTTTACTGAAGTCGGCTCACTCTCCATCACCTCGCCCTGTTCAAACCTCTCTTGCCTGTTGGTCTCAACACAACATGCTACAGGTGTACACGCTAAGGGTGGGAAAAAAGCCTGAGCAGCCAACAAGACAGAACATGCAGCAAGGAAGGCCCTCTCTACCCTTCCAGGCCTCTGGCTCCTCAGTTTTCGATTGGGTTGAGAGACACGGGACTGGGAGAAGAACATTACAGAAGGGTTGTCTTCCAGCCCCCTGCCTTCCCCACACAACCTCTCTAGGTCCCATTTCCCAGAGTTACCTCCCCCACCCCTTGAGTTCTCCACAGGGGCCAGGGATGCCCCCATTCGCCCTTACAGCTTCCCTGCTTCCTGCCTCCGCTCTTCCAGTAGCCAATTTCTTCTCAATCATTACTATTTTGAGTGTGCCATCTGTTTCCTGCTGGGACCCTGACTGATACGGGGAGGCAGTCCTATAAACAGACAATTATGGTATAATGTAGAACAATAAAAGACAATATTGTTCCTCAGCAACCTAAGAATGATGGAGTCTTGATGGCTGGAGGTGTATGGGTACCAGGACTTACCTATCTCTGTTAACCTCTTTATGTTTCAGTTTGTGTCTCTGAGAAACAAGCTTATGGGGATGCCTACATAATAGTGTATGGAGTGAGGAGAAAATGCACAAGGGGTATCTGACACTGAGATGAGGCTGGTATCAACAATAGGACACACCCAGCAAGAAACCTCTCATTAACTATGTAGTTCCTTGACACAGGGTGCCCCATATGTGTCTGTTGAGTCACAGGAATGCCAGGAAAATGAGGTACGAGGGACATGGAGAAAGGGACAGGGCAATAGGAGAGGCACTAAGACCTAGGTCCGCACAGAGCAGACGATGTCAAGCTGTCCTCAGAAGAAAGTAACTAGCTAGCTCTTGGCTCATTCACAGTGCCTAGCATTAGCTATGTGTGCCATGCACAGCGGGTACCAGTAAATACACGAGGGACTGGGATGTACATCAGTGTCTTAGTCAGGGTTTCTATTCCTGCACAAACATCATGACCAAGAAGCAAGATGGGGAGGAAAGGGTTTATTTGGCTTACATTTCCATACTGCTTTTGATCACCAAAGGATGCAGGACTGGAACTCAAGCAGGTCAGAAAGCAGGAGCTGATGCAGAAGCCATGGAGGGATGTTCTTTACTGGCTTGCTTCCCCTGGCTTGCTCAGCCTGCTCTCTTATAGAACCAAGACTACCAGCCAAGAGATGGCACCACCCACAAGGGGCCCTCCCCCCTTGATCACTAATTGAGAAAATGCCTTACAGCTGGATCTCATGGAGGCATTTCCCCAACTGAAGCTCCTTTCTCTGTGATAACTCCAGCTGTGTCAAGTTGACACAAAGCTAGCCAGTACAATCAGTTAAGAGGTAGTGCACACAGGTCAGTATGGGACAGCAAAGCGCCAAGGAGGAAGGATGAGGAGAGGCCAGAGATCTAGGGGAGGCCTTGAATGTTGCTGCAAAGAAGCACGTCTCTGTTCTAAAGGTGTCAGTGGGCACAAACACGTGTGATGCGGAGATGGTTCAGCCTGGCTCTGACCAGGAAACATGAGGACAGTGGACATGTTCTGCACACCAAAGTCTGTTGCCTCTGTTTCCCTCCGTTCTTCCAACACCCATGCCAACACACATAACAGCACGATCCAGACAACTAGGCATAAGTCTTCCCATGAGTTCTTATCCAATATTGTTAATAACTGATCCGCCTGAATATATATATGTATATGTATATATATATATACATACAAATATATACACATATATGTATGTATGTATGTATATGTGTATATCTATATATCGATCAATATATCGATCGATCGATAGATAGATCTCCTGGCTGACAAGTAACTTTCATGTGTTGATAAGGGGATCACTGGAGGGCCAAATTCTTTCAGGGTGATAGTGCAGCTCTTCTTTCAGAAACTCTGAGAAGGAAAGGGGCAGCAAGAGGCCATAATCACTAGTAGTTGGTGATTTAGTCCATCTTGCCTGTTCATCTATTCCTGACAGAGACAACCTAAGGCAGGACGAGTTTATTTGAGCTTGCGGGTTCAGAGGGCTCAATCTATGGTCACATGCCCCTGTGTGTTTGGGTAGAATATCATGGCAGAAAACTCATGTTTGATTCCCAGAATTCACTAAGTAGCCAAAAACCACTGTAACTCCAGTCCCAATGGTTCCAATGTCCTCTTCTGATTTCTACATGCAGCAAGTACACACATAGTTCATATACATACACGCAGGAAAAGCACTTGTCTTAGTTAAGGTTTCTATTTCTGGGACGAAATACCATGACCAAAACTTGGAGAAGAAAGGGTTTATTTAGCTTACACTTCCACAGTGTAGTCCATCACTGAAAAAGTCAGGACAGGCACTCAAGCTAGGCTGGAACCCAAAGGCAGGAGCTGATGCAGAGGCCATGGAGGGGCACTGAGTATTGGCTTGCTCCAGGACCACCAGCCCAGGGATGGTACCACCCATAAATGGACTGGGCCCTCCACTACCAATCAGTAATTAAGAAAATGTCCTACAGGTTTGTCTACAGCCCAATCTTACAGAGACATTTTCTCAGTTGAGGCTCCCTCCCACTGGTGACTCTAGCTTATGTCAAGTTGGCATAAAATTATCCAGCACAATGTTTAGATACATTAGATAGATAGATAGATAGATAGATAGATAGATAGATAGATAGATAGATAGATAGATAGACAGATAGATAGATAGACAGACAGATATTTTATCAGACAGAGAGACACAGAAACAGATACACACATGCAAAGAGAAGGAGAGAGAGACAGAGAGACAGAGAGAAACAGAGAGAGACACAGAGAGAGAGAGAGATTAGAATGAATCACAGTGTACCCTGTTGGCCTTATAAAACTGGAGAACCATCTGGTATTTAAAAACAAAAACAAAAAAACTTCATATATTGGGTGCTAGACATGGTATCAGAAAAAAAAATTACAGGCTTGACACCCATAAAAAGTCAACTTCATTGTATTTGGGGAACACTGCCCGCCCTTTTCCTTCTGAAAGACATTCCCTGAACCCCATGACCCGGCTAATCCAAGAAGAGGACTATGCTCCCCTGAGTGGCTCTGCCCCACTGACTCAACTTCTGACTCAACCGTCCTCCTGGGTGTGTGTACAAGAAAGATGCCACACCCAACGCTGTCACACTCATTGTCCCTGAGGTCCAGAGACCAAACAAGACTAGCCAAGGAATCTGTTGTTATGCTTGCCCCACCCTTATCCCCTAGGCATGGGCAGCCAGCCTGGGGACAATAATATACTGGAGAGGTGGCCCCTCTTCTCAACTGAGCACCTATTTATTGAACACAAGTATAAGACTGGATCCAACAAGAATGGTAGCCTGAGACAAGTCTCTGAATAAGAGGACATATTTGGGAATTGATCCCAGGCAGACAACAGAGCAATTAAGATGGGAAGGAAGCCATTCTTGGCTGTATTAAAGAGCAGGATACTGAGATGGTAACCTGGGCTCAGCACACTGGAGGCCTTGGAGGTTGCTATGATGCACACCTCAGAGTAGAGCCTCTAGAGAGAGGGAGGCTGGAGTGCTTTCTCTTCCACTCTGGTCCCCAGTTGGCTAAGGACTGCTCCTGGGCACTTAACTCCATGAAGTTCTGACCTGGACCATGTGCAGCCTAAGAGCACCAAGAAGATCCCTTGGGGGACGAGTAGCGGTTGAAGCCTTGGGTACAAGGAGCAATGTGAGCCCAGATGATCCAAGTTAAACACCTGGTACCCAAGGACTCTACCCATCAGATAATGTACCAGGTCCTAAGGCAGGACCTTGGGCCAGTCAAGAGGTAGCTGTAACCAAGCAACTAAAAACTAACTTAGGGCACCCCCAGCATAGTGCTGTGAGCAGCAACTGAAGTCAGACTTTGTCAGGTATGTAGTTCAACCCATGGAAGTCATAGGAGAAAAAAAGAAACAGACAAGATTACTTCTAATAATAGGTCACATGTAGCAAAATAGTATCACATCCACATGCCATCAGTAGAACATGTCTGCATCTTGGACAAGCCATCCTTCAGGTTCTTAACAGGAACTTGCAGCATTAGGGTGACAGTGTTAGAGCACCCAGCATCAGCAACTGCACTGAGGACAAAATCTAAGCCTTGCAGATGGTTAGGCCCTGACCTCACTTTCCAAGCCTTTGACTTTTGTGACATAATAGCCCTAGGTTTTGTCACTTCTGGCGCACACACACCGTGGGCATTTACACATGCCACCCCAGAATACCCTGCACCCAGCTCTCTGCAAACTGACCCCACCATCCTTCGGATCTGACTCCACATGGTCCCTCCTCCCTGCCCTGGCTCCTCCCACTTCAGAGGCTTCCTTTTCTTTGCCCGGGCTTATTTTCATAAGTTACATACCATCAGAAATTATCTTGTTCCTTTAATGTTATTTATAGATTTTTCCTGTCTTTCTTGCTGGGAACTGAATGCCCAGCTTCTGAAGCAATGCCTGGCAAAACGGCAGGTGCTTTATCAATATTTGCTGAATACATGAATAAATAAGTCACTGCTCTAGAGAATTCAGCACAGACCAACTCTGACACCAACACTATGACAAAGCCTCATTGGCATTCCATCGCATGGTGTGGTGTGATCACCAATAGAGGCTTGTTTTGAGAAGGAGAAAGAGGTGGCAGAGAAGGGAAGGAGCCTGGAGGGGACGGAAAGTGGCTACTTTAGCCAGAGAGCCCTTCACAGAGGAGCCAGGTCTTGGAGCATGTGCAAAGGCAGAGGCAGAGAAGAGCACGGCCAACCCTTGTCAACAGCCTCCCTATCTACTACTCCCACTCCCCACAGAAGGGCTTGCAAGGCTTCTTGTTCATTTCTTTCTACAGAACATGCATTGCACATCAATCTGGTCCATACTCCATTTCTTTCTCCACCTGGTAGGCAGATTGCTCACTTCTCAAACCTCTCCTCGCATGGACTCCGCAAGCTGAGAACAGACGCTCATAGCCAGTTGAGCCTGAGCTTCATCTCTAGCCCATACCTTCTTTGGAAAAAAGATTCTTGGCAGCACACTGAAAGTCAGGAGGCTTGGAGCGCCAATCTATCAGGAGCCAACATGGGGGAGTAGCCTGGCTGAGAATGGAGCCAGCAGAACAGAGGGCAGAGCACAAAGGGCCTACTATGTGCCAGCCAGTGCTAAGTACTTCTAGGAAGTGGTGGATTTGCAGCCACATGTGGGAGTAATGACAAACCTCGGGTGAATAAATCAGAGCTCATAGGAGAGTAGCTTGTTCAAGGTCACAGAGCACAGAGGGGCTAGAGAATAATCTTGATAGGCATGCAGGTACCGCTACCAAAGGCGGGACCAGTTTCCAATGACATCAGTGGTAATCACTGCATCCAGGAGGATCAGAAGCCACCATCCTCCTGAGAGACATCCAACAGATGTGTATAGAACATGCTATAGATGCCTATAGAATAACACCATTACCCATCTCCCAGTGAGGTGACAGGGCACTCTCCCAAAGCCCCCCCATAAGGTGGGCACCACAGGCAAACCCAATGATTTCCTGGTTACTCTCCACACATAGCTACTCTCCCTGCATCCTGCATACGGTTCGAAGGGAAGACGACATGAACTCTCCTATTTGAACTCTGAGTCAGGGAAGTCAGAGTCCCCTGGAGTTAAACATGTGATTGATGAGCAAGTCAACACCTCATCCTTTGCTTACAGCTACAGAAAATCGCATCAGTTCAGGGGGTGACAGCCTCCAACCAGACACAAAGGTAAGATGGAAAGATCTCAAGTCACAAGGAGGGAAGGGCTCCTCTGATGACGATAAACTCTTTCCCCTCTGCGTGAGACAGACCTGTTCTTAGCAAGCAGCAATGACAACAGCTCAGGCATAATATCAAAGTTATCAGCCCTGCTATGGAATTTACAACCGGCTGTAGACAGGTATTTGTCATGTGTTATAATCCTTATCTTCCAATTATTATTCAGAGACCCATAGTTCTCAGCAAAGGGGAACAGGCAGAATACAGGAAGTTGGGTGTGAGTTGCAGATACGTACCTCTTATCTGGAAAAAACAGAATCTGTGAACGACTCCCCCATGGCCTAGGGATCCATTCATTAAACCCAATGACCAAGCGCCAGTCTAAGCATTGGCTAGAACTTATGCAGAGCAATAAGCAAGAAAGATGATGCCTACCTTCCAGAGGTCATAGTGAGACAGTGACAAAAGGTGAGTGGGGAAAGCAAGATGGTGCCACACATGTGGGAATTTGTCAGGAGGCTTGATGGAGTCATACGAAGCAAGGCGCAGAGCCTCTGGGTGTGCTTGCTAAAGGTCTATACCCAAGAAGCTCCAGGACTGGAAAGAATAAACTTTAATAAACCAAGAGAACTTTGCTCTGGCTAAACCACAGATAAACAAAGAGGCGCAGGCAGGGAGGTTACAACAGGACATGGGAAAGGATTCCTTAGTGTGCAAGGCCTGCCCTGCTTCCACACGCCTCCTGCCCCCAACCCCCACTCCTTGGATTCGTAGCTTGTCACATCAGACTCCAGTCCACTCTCACCAACAGGGTGACTGACATCCAGGGACAGAGACCTTGACCCACATTTCAGGAGACTGGTGGCAAACAACAGGTCCACATCCTGTCTTTGATCCCATGCAATTCATGGAACGGGTAACATGTGACCACATGTTCTCCTGGAGTGGTTCTGGAGAGGAGCGGGGCTGTCCTCAGCTGATGGACATGCGTCTGAGGTTATTCAAAGAGCCAAACAGATGAGAGGCTTCTGAATACAACCTGATTAAACTCTCCCAGGCACTGTTGCCTGGTTAGCATCCAGGGCTTGTTCCTCTCATGGATTTCAAGTTCCCATAGGGGAAGCCATCACTCCCTGTTGGTCCTCTGAGACTGATCTTCAACCTCTCCCCCAAGTCTGAGAATGGTCAGGTGACACAGGGCCGTCCTCTCAAAATCTTCCATCACCTGGTCCACGGTGATTGAAAGAAAGATGGGCATGAGACCCAAACTGGGGGAAACTAATTCAGAGACTGTAAGAGAGCTTCAGAAAAGCAAAGCTCTCTGTGGCTGGGACGGCCAGCCTGGTAGCCATAGGGCAGGTACTTCTGGAAGCACATGAAGGTTATGCCTGCTCCCTAACTCCTGTCTCCCTCTCTGGTGCCTGGTCCACCATGATGTGAACAGCCCCCATCCCATGCTTCATCCACCATAGATGCTGCTCCAGCATACATACCCTCCCTGCCATGGTAGACCTCAACTCCAGAAACCAGAAACCAGAAACCAGAAACCAGAAACCAGAAACCAGAAACCAACCTGTTTCTCCCAGGTACCATGGGCACAGTGGCACAAAAGTAACAAACACAGACATGAAAGGCAAGAGACTTGGCAGTGGAGCAGACAGAAAAGGAAGTGAGAACAAACTTTGGAATCCAATGGCTGCCAGGGTTGTTTCGCCCTGAATGCTCACGTGAACAACTAAATTGCTTCAGCAGACCCCCAGATGCTGTGAATCTTAATCAACTGGATTTGGTATCAACTAACAGACAAACCTCTGGACGTGTCTGTGAGACTTCCAGACAGACATGGCTGAGGAAGGAAGACCAACCCTGAATATGAGTGGCTCCACCTCGGACTGGGCTCTCAGATTGAACAAAATGGCAAAAGGCCACTGAGCCCTAGAATTCACCCCTCTCAGCTTCCTGCTGGTGGACACAATGTTACCAGCTGCCTCACATTCTTGCTATCATGCCTTGCAGGCCACAAGATAAAAATCAACCCTTCCTTCCTTCCATAGCTTTTATCTGATATTTTGTCGAATTAAGGAGGAAAGTAATAATGCAGTTGGACTTCTGTCCCCCAAATCTAAAACTGTTCACACACACAGGTAACAGGTCCCCTCACAGGTAAGACTGCAGCTCTCTCCACCTCAACTTGGTCATTCCATCCAAAGTGCTGAGTGGGACTCCTGGGAACTCAGACAGCAACCTGGCCGACATCCTTGGAACACAGCGCCTGCAACCTGGTAGTCACACAGTATCCTCTCCCCACTGCCCTGAAGAAAAAACTCCATTCCCACTGTTCGGAAGTTTCTAACACAGCTCAAAGCCAGCTCACCTCAGCCAAGAGCCCCAGTTCCAGAGCCTAACGGTTAATTATCTCACTGCTAATGAAAAGGAGAAGCGATGAGCTGTAGCCCAGCTCACTGCAGCCAGCCGTGTTAATGACCTGTCTGCAGTTCCTTTGTAAACCGTAAACCTCCCTTTTCAAAAGTTCTGTGGCTTGGCCAAAAAATAAAAACGGTCCCTCTCGATTTCAGCTTAGCATGCACATTTTGATTCTGGAAGTGATGTCACTGCTTGAGTTATTAATTTGCAGAAAATACCCATGCACCAAAGACCTCTTTCAAGACCTCTTTGTTCTTGTAAACAAACGAACAAAGAAAATTCCTTACTCAAATCTGTATAATGCATTCATTAACTTTCATATGGACTGGCTACCTAAGACTGGTTTTTTGTTGTTGTTGTTGTTTTGTTTTTTTAAGGTATCTTAGAAAGTCCTAATACTTTGGATGACCAGCAAGGACAACTGTGAAAACAGAAGCGTGGATCCATTACAAAAGCCGAGATCCCATCTTATTGTCAATCACTTGGGTATACATATGAATATTGTCTCACCTGTGATAGAGTCCACAAAGGACAGGCTTGAAATTTATGTTTCATTTCATTTATGTTCATGCTCGACTGAGCAGGGGTTACCAAATATGTATTTACCAAATACGTCTATCCTACATGTCCAGTACTATAAGCAACCACGACAGATTTGTCTTATGGTAGAGGTGTCAGGCATCCACAAAGAGAATGCAGACCGTTAGGGGAAAACCACAGGGAGGAAGCTGGGGAGATGGGCCAGCTGGTAAGGTGCTTACTGTACAAGCCTAGGGACTGAGTTCAGATCCTTGACAGGCACATAAAACGCCAGCTCTGGAGAGGCAGAGAAAATGGGCTCTCTGGACAACAGCTATCCAAGCTAGGCTAATTAAGCTGGTGAGCTCAAGGTTCAGTGATTGAGCCTATCTCAAAAAAAAAAAAAAAAAAAAAAGTGCAAAGAGACTGAAGAAGACATCAGACATTGACCTCTGGTCTCCACAACCAAGTCATATACATGAAGAGAGAGAGAGAGAGAGAGAGAGAGAGAGAGAGAGAGAGAGAGAGAAAGAAAAAGAAAAAGAAGAAGAAAGAGAGAAAGAAGAAGTGAGAAGAAGAAGAAGAAGAAGAAGAAGAAGAAGAAGAAGAAGAAGAAGAAGAAGAAGAAGAAGAAGAAGAAGAAGAAGAAGAAAGAGAGGAAAGAAGAAAGGGAACAGAGGGGGCAGCCACAGAGAAGACAGGTTATAGAGTAGGTAAGAGCTGTCTAAGGGGCTTTCAATTCAGCTAAGATGTGGGGATCTGAATACCAGGATCCTGGTGTCGGGGGCCTGGAAGACAGAACAACATGAAGCAGAATCCAGACAGGACAGCGCTTGTGAGGAACACAGAGGCCAGTGAGTATGTTTAGAAGCAGGGGAAGGGTGTGGGGCCAGGCAGCAAAGGGGCAAGATATAACACAGCATAACTCAATGTTATGTGGAAACAAGAAGAGCCAGCCACAGTGGACACGACCTGTGGAGATCCCTTATCTGAAATGCTCGGGGCCAGATTTGCTTGAATCTTCAAATTTTCTTGATTTTGATATTTGCATATACGTAGGGAAGTCTCTCGGGGAAAGACTCAAGTCTAAACACGAAATGCATTTATGTTTCATCAACACTTCATCAACACAGCCAGAAGGTAATTTCAAATATTTTTAATAACTACACCAAATCAAGTCCTGTGGTGTGGAATTTACCGCTTGCGGCATGACGTTCAAGGTTCAAACACTCTCTGACTTTGAAGCATTTTAGTTCTGAAATGTTTGGAATGGGATGCTTAACCTACATCAAGTTGGAAGGGCCTATGGAGAGTTCATGTGGCATTTGGGCTATCAGGTCTAGAACTTGGAGATAAAATGCGGAAGTCACCGTGCTATGGACAACTTCAAAGACATGCCAGGATTGGTCGGAACAAGGTGCACTGAGAAAGAACACACGGGAACCAGAGGACATCCAGGTGACCGTGGACTGTGCACACTCAAGCACCATTGTTCTCAGATGGACAGTCTGGGCAGCTGGGTCAAGCGCTTGAGCTTGAAAGCTGAGCTGACTAGAAGGGGACAGTCACAGAGGGCATGAGGTTTACCTTCAAAGGGCTTGCCATAGAGCCTGAGATAACAGGTGAGAATCGCAGGCTCCAGGGCCAACTGCCCACAACCGACTTCAACTCCTGCCATCTACCAGCATGGGGCTCGTAAGCGGTTTTCCAGATCTCCAAGGACTTCAGCCTATGCAAATAAAGATTCCGTCTCCTCACGAGGTTGCTGTCTGGTGGAAAGTTAATCAACAGCGGGTGTTTAGAAGACAGAGAGCAACGCTTGGCTCATGCTAAGAACACAGCGTTACCTGCTACTGTTCTTTTCCTGGTCTAATTTATGCCAAGTACCAGTGACATTCTTCGCATGTGTTTTCTTAGGTGAGGGACAGTGCTACCCCCACTTTATGGATTAGGAAAGGTGCCTAGGAGCACAGAGTAAGGTCTCCGGTGGCCTCAGCATTCACAACCAGGTCAGACACTTATGTGCTCTGCTCTTCATTATGGTTGGGCAATCCCCACTTTTTGATGCCAAGATGTCTGGTGAAGGGCATGTGTAAGAAAACTAGCTGACTAATGCATTGTGTTTCACCCTGCTTTTCCACAGGTAATCATTGCTTTTGTATAAGTGCTGGTGTGTCTGACAGGGGTGCGTATGTAGTGTGTCATGAGGCCATTTTGCTGTTGTGCAAACATCAAACTCACCCAAACTCAGATAGTACGGGCCAGTAAGCACTGGGCACGGCCTTCAGAAGCAGCCAAGAGGGACAATAAACGTGAGATATGCTTGCATAAGCCTGCTATAGGCAGAACACTCAAGAGTCTGTGATGGCAGAATGTTTTTCTTATTAATAATAGTAGGACACTCTAAATAGCAATAAAAAGTATAGTAAATACATAAACAAGTAGTGGCAGTCTTTATTAGCACCGTCTAGTATGGCGCATATCATGGTATGTGCTGTGCTTTTACATGACTGGCTATGCAGTGGGTCTTCTTACAGCATCAACACCAACGCACGCACAGCACAGCGACAGGAAGTGACAATAGTAACATGTCCTACTCTTACAGGACCGCCGTTCCACATCCAGTGTGTGTTTACTCAGAACATTGCTAATGCAACATGGCTACAGCTAGTGGAAAAGCAAACCTTACTTTGCATTTCACCAGAAGACATAGAGGTTGAGGGCCATGAGGCTAGGAGGCTCTCACCGATGCACTTGTATCTGAATCACATGCAGTGGTTAAATGCAGATTCCTGGTTCCCACTACAAACTTAAGGGACCAAAAACGCTAGAGGGGAGGCACAGGGAAGGCTCTTTGTGGCTAACTCCCCAGGTGGTTCGAGGTACACTCCAGTCTGCAAAGAGGCAGATGATGATGATGATGATGATGATGATGATGATGATGTGTCTGTTTACTTACTGTAGGATCCAACACAGCAGCCCCAAGTATGGCTCATTTGAATTTAAATGTAAATTCATTAAAATTAAAGATATTAAAACTGCAGTCTCTCCAGCCATTAGATGCACTGTAAGAACACATGGCTAACAGATGCAACAGGCAAACATGTCTATTATTATAAGAATTATTGGGAAGTTCCTTAAGAATTCTGGGACTCTTAAGTCAGTAGAAATTAGGAATTTCACATACTTCCCACCAAGGCACAAAACTCAGTCAGCATTTGCTCCTTTTTTTTTTTTTTTTTGTCTGAATTCAAGGCATAAGAATATATAAATTATTAGCCCACTAGGATATATTATCACCCCTATTATATTGGCCTGAAATCACCTATTTGCATATTTATTTTCTCCAACACACCATGAATGTCTTGAAGGCAGGAAGCAAACAATTACTTAGGTCTGTTATTCTCCATGCCTATGGCTTAAATAAATGCCGAGAGTTACTTAATTGGTCTAGACAGCATAAGAGAAGTAAGAAGCTGGCCTGCTTTGTTCCGGCTGAAAGCCTCCATACCTATGAGAATGGCTACTATCATGAAAGCAGAAAATAACAAGTAATGGCAATGACTGGGAAAAGCAGGAACCCTCCCTGTGCTGGTGGAAAGGTAATCGGTGTGGCTGAGTGGCTGCTCAAGACAATTAGCATTAATTACCATGCAATTCAACAATTCCACTTCTGTGCACACACCCAAAAGAACCGGAAGCAGAGACTCCAACAGATATTTGCACATCCCAGTTCACAGCAAAGTTACTCATGATGGGTGCAGACAACCCTCTGCCTGTGGTGGATGGTGGATGAAGAAAAGGTCACAACACACACACACACACACACACACACACACACACACACACGAATGCCTGCCATTCTGCAACACTGATGAGTCTTAAAAACACTATTTTAAGCGAAATTGGTCACAAAAAAAGAGCAAATATTATATAATTCTGTTTATACAAGTTACCTTGGATGCACAGATTCATGGATAGAAAGGAAACTGGAGGTTGCCAAAGGCTGAGCGAACTTGGTGGTGCTAGTATCTGATGGATACAGAGTTGCAAAGGCCAGAGGGCTGTGCCTGTCTGTTTGCACTTGGCTGTTGTGCAGTTGCGCCACCAAACCCAGGGCCTTGTCTGCGCCAGGAAAAGTGCTTTCCCACTAAACCACACCCCAGCCCCAGAAATTCAGTTTTGCAAGCTACAGACATTCTAGAAACAGGGAGTGGTGACAGTTTTACAGCAGCGTGACTGTACTTATTAGTAAAGAAGTATGTACTTAAAAACAAATGACCATTTTGTTATATATAATTTACCACAATTTAAAGGCTTTAATAATTTTTTTTAAAGCATTGACTACTAGTACCAGCCCGAGGAAATATGTGAAGTGTCACAGCTTTGAGATGTGAAAGAATTTTGGTCCCATCCCTGTCCTGTCATACCTTGGGTAGGTACTGGGACAGGAGGAAGGTAATGCCAAGATGAGACACGGAGATGTTGTCATAAGCCCGACCTGTCATTTTTTGACTCCTTATAGTCTTCCCCAGTGGCCCCGAATTTAGCTGGTCAAAAAGACTCCCCTCCTCAGAAAGGCTTTACATAGTGTGTGTGTGTGGGGGGGTGTGCTCTCTGATGATAGATGTCTGAGAGCCAGGTCAAGGGAATCTGGGTTTTCCCAAGGCTATGAAGGGTGAGCCTGAGCTGGCCTCCCCACTCCATAGTATTTGTATTCTGCTTCCTATGGCTACCTGTCTCATGTTCCACTTGGCTTCTCAGCCAACATTTGCTGAATGACAAAAAAGCAAGTCCCTTCAAATAAAACATCGTCGAGGGAAAAGATGTCGGTGCTCACCGGTATGATCGTTTCCAATCTTTTCGTATGAACAGTTTGCCATGGTTAGACCCAGATGATCTAGTAACCATGAACAGTTAGTGAGCCTCCTGATACTTGTCAGGTGCTAGGCCCGCGCCGCGCTTCATAAGCTGTTTGTCATCTAATTCTCCGAGCAAGCCTATGGATGAGGACTGATTCTTATTGTCCTGTCCCCATCTGACAGAGATGCAAAGGAACAAGGTCACATCCCTTAGAATAAAGTTTCTTATCTTTACATGACAGTCATGTCGTTATTTATTCTCATAACTTTAAAATGTGACCATGGGGGAGGGGAAATGTAGAGATGGCTCAGTGGTAAAGAGCGCTAGCTGCTCTTCCAGAGGTCCTGAGTTCAATTCCCAGCACCCACCTGGTGGCTTACAACCATCTGTAATGGATCTCATGCCATCTTTTGGCCATGCAGGTATACATGCAGACAGGGCACTCATTTACATAAAATAAATAAATAAATCATAGGGGCTGTCAAGATGGTTCAGTAGTTAAGAGCACTGGCTGCTCTTCCAGAGGTCCTGAGTTCAATTCCCAGCACCCTCCAGGTGGCTCACAACCATCTCTAATGGGATCTGATGCTCTCTTCTGTCATGCTGGCATACATGCAGATAGAGTGCTCAGATACATAAATAAACAAATCTATTAAAAAGTAACCATGGTCTTTTTATTGCTACATTGTTTTTCATTGTTTCACTCCTTACTGCTAGACAGCCTTTCACCTGGTTTGTATCTGTTTCCCATTTGAAATGCTGCTGCCTCAGACCTCCTTGGGAGCACCATGTTCCTGAAGGACGTTTTGTGCTGGTCAGTCTAGACTGTCAACTTGCTTATGACTTAGAATCAGTAGGAGACAGACTTCTGGGTATGTCTGTGCTATGGGGGAGTTTCCAGATTGGGTTAACTGAGGAGGGAAGACCTCCCCTAACTATGACTTCAGAACCATCCCATGAGCTGAGATCCTGGACTAGACAAAAAGGAGAAGGTGAGCCGAATGCCAGCATCCATCTCCCGGCTACCTGACTGCAGATGCTGTGTGCCCCCAGCCCTGCCTCAAGGCTGCTGTGCTGTTCCCACAAGGAGGACCTGTGCTTGTGACCTGTGAGCCAAAAACACACTCCCCTCCTTCAGCTGCATTTATGAGGGGTTTTGTCACATCAACATTCAAAGTGACTAACACACTTTCCTGAGGGAAGTGAAGGCAAAATGAGGATGAACTTCCCTATAGGATGAACTTGAGCCTTTTGGCCCTTTACTATGGGAAGTGTGCTAGGCCAGCCAGGCTGATGTCTTTTGGGGGGTGGGGGTGGGGTGACAATACATCCTGGCGTATCCCAGCACAGGTATCTACTGCTTACTATGAGCCAGGTAACAACATTGTTAGATTCTAGTTACCCTCACAAAGACTCCAAGCATCACAGGACAGATAGGATGCCCAGGGCAGACTGGAAAGGAAATGTGCCCAGGCCACACAACCACCCTGCACTGTCAGTAGAGAATCACTTCCTTATGCAGGTCTTTGCCCAGAATTCAATTCCCTCACCAACCAGCCTAGGAAGCAACACTGGTGACAGCAGCTAGAAGGAGCTACCAGCATGGAATCCCACAGGGACTTCCTGCTAATGCACGAGGGGGCATCCACCAGTCAAGTTTCCCAGCTAGAAATCAGAAACAGGCATCCAAGTGATCAGCGGTGCCTCTCTCCAGATGTGCACCCTTTACCTATAAAGACACCACTGAAAGAGCAAGAGTGTAGGGTGGCAACCCATGTCACAGCCTCACAAAGCGTCCTGAGCTATGTTATAATATGCTGTATTGCCCCATAAAAGTTAAGTCCCAACTCCCAGCATTCATGAATATGACCATTCATTTGAAAACAGGATCTGTATATGAGCTGTGCATGTTGGCATTCACCTGTAATCCTACTACCTGGGAGGTAGAACCAGAAAGATCAGGATTTCAAAGGCCAAACTTTGACTCCATAACAAGTTCAGGGCAGCCTGAGCTAATGAGACCCTATCTCAAAACAAACAAACAAATAACAACAACAAAACCCAGGATCTTTGCAGATACAATCAGGTATACATTTAGGTGAGGTCACAGGGAAGTAGAAAAAAAACAAAAAACCCCTAAATCTAGTATGGCTACAGTTCTTACAGGCAGGAGAAAAAACTTACTCCACTGCAGAAACAGGTAGCATGCGTGCCAGCCCAGAAGCACCAAGGTCAGAAAGCAAATATAGAAGCTAGGGGTGAGGCAACTCTCCGTAGGTGTCAGAGACTGTGACCTATGGACCCCTGGCTCCAAACCCTTAGCCTTCTGTAATGCAGAACAGGACCACCTCTGTTGGGTGACACCAGCCTGCAGGGACTAGAGCAGCCCAGGTGAGCTCACTGTGCTGGCCTTCCTCCTCTGACTTCCAATAAATGGGAAGTGTGTGTCAGTCATCTTGGTATCCCAGCAGCTGGTACAGTGCCTGCCACCTCATGGTGGGTCTCAGAAAGTGCTGTGTGGAGTGAACAGGTGAGAAAAATGAAGGACAAAGTCATTTTCTTTTTCTTTTTCTTTTCTTTTTTGAAAAAAAAATCTCTTTTTAATTTAAGTTTTACTTTATGTGCATGTATGTGCCGTGCTGTTTTTCCTGCATGTATGTCTGTGTGAGTGTGTTGGGTGCCCTGGAATTAGAGTTGCAGACATTTGTGAGCTGCCACGTGGGTACTGGCTATTGAACCCAGGTCCTCTGGAAGAGCAGCCAGTGCTCTTAACGACTGAGCCATCTCTCCAGCCCTGTACTTTCAAAAGGGTGCTAGGAAGTATCTTAGTGATACAGCACTTGCCTCTGCACCTGGGAAATCAAAACAGAAACAAGAACCTAAGAGGTAGAACCAACTCTATGCTACTAAAACACTTGAGAAAACAGGACTCACACACACATTCATATATATACTCACACACAATACATGTATTCACACACACATATGTACACACTCACACACATACACACATTCACACACACATACATACACATATATGTACATACTCACATACACACACATACATTCACATGCACTCACACACATACACACACACACACACACACACACACACAGAAGCAGAAGGGGTGACTTTGCTGTGGGAGGAAGAGGACCACTGTGAAGAGATATGAGGAAGAATAGGGGGTATTAGTGGAGTATAAAAATGACCAAAATACAAGGAGATCTGTATATAAAAATGTCAGAATGAAGTCCATCATTATACATGATAACAAAAAAAGGTTAATTTTAAGAACAAACTTAAAAAATGTAGGCATTTGTAGAATGGATACAGCTTTTAAAACAACGGCTGAACACAAATGATGCCCACAGAGGCTTGGCCCTCAGCGCTTCTCACTTATTTCCAGGGCTCTGCACAGGGTCCAGCATGCTGCAGCTTTCTACATTCTAAAAAAAGGAAGGGAGAGAGGGAGGGAGGGAGGGCAGAGGGAGGACAGGAGGGAGAGAGGGAGGGAGAGGGAACAGGATCATACTTTCCAGGCTCTTGGGTTGAGGAGAATACTGTAACTGAAGAACAACCAAAACCAGAAGGTGGCCTCAGGACTTTCAGGCCACTTCAATCCTATCCAAACGCCCTTCACAATGGGACTTCAAAACTGTTTTTCTATCATGCATTTCTTTTTCTTTCCCATCCAGACCCCTAAGGCATCCTGGCCCTTTCAGCTATGTTAGAAATGCAGAGTTGAAAGGTCAACCTCGTGTTTGGCTTCTGGGACACGTTTCCTGTCCATGTGCAGCGCGCATTCCTGACCCCTGCCCTGTGGCCAAAAAGGGACATCAGCTGGATGCGGGGGGAAATTCGATTTGGGCGAGCAGCCGGCAGCATGACGGAGATAGAGTCTGCCCTGAGATTTGGAAGGCAGAGGAATTTTCCCAGGGCTTGGCTTTGGATGGTTGCAGGCTGCAGTTAGGTCATTTGTATGTACGAAGAAAAACCCTCGAAGCGACGCCAGCTGGTTGCTGAATCCCTCTCGGTCACAGTGGGCTGCGTTTCTCCCTTCCTGGGGTTATCGGTGTCAAACAGGAACACACTGGTTCCTGTCCTTCTCCAGCCATGACACCTGCTCTGCCGTGGGGTGTGAGCTTACTCATTCTTTCCTTCATTCACACTGTCTTGCCTAATTTTAGGAAGTCTCCACTCCTATTCTTGCCTTTTCCACACTGAATTCACAGCTCGAGTGCAGCCTGCTGCTTGGAGTGCCAGGCAGCTCCTAACCGTGACAGTGACAGACAAGACAAGAAAAGCTGACCCCTTCTGGGGTAGAGAACACTGCTTTCGGTGGCGGAATGTGGGCCACATGTGACTGGACTACCCACGAATGTGGGAACTTTTCCCTACCAGTCACTCAGTGGTGTGGTGAGGCTGGCTTCCAGCCCCACCCTGTGGGCCCCAGGACATCCCACACTGAACCTAATCTGAAGGCTCTGGTGTTCACCTCTTGGGAGACAGCGCTTCACAAGACAGGCCACATCGTCTGCATGTATCCTGCATCCCAGTTCCTAGGGTCTCAGGGATGCGCAGTGGATTTTGCCCCTTCAGTGAAAGAAAGGAACTAAGTAACAGACATTCAAGCCTTCTAATTACAGTCCAGAGCACAGACTTTGCAATCACCTGAGTGACGCCACTCAGGCCCCATCACTTGCCAGCTAAGGTACATGTGTGTGTGCACACGTATATGTGTGTGTGTGTTTGTGTGTGTGTGTGATGCACAGAGACACACATATGTGTGTTCATCTGTATGTGGGCCAGAGGTTCATGATTCAGTCATCCTCAATCTCTCTCCACCTTAATTTTTGAGGCAGGGTCTCTCCCCAAACCTGGAACTCAATAGTATAGACAGATTGGCTGTCTCCGCGTCCTGAGCGCTCGGGTGACAGACATGTGTCACCACGTTTGTCCTTCTCACCTGGCTTCAGGTGCTTAAACTCAGACCCTCACGCTTGCACAGCGCACACTTTACCAATGAAGACGTCGGTGTACCCTGGAAGGACATGTTTTCACGAAGTGGAAGGTAAACACACAGTACCATCCATCTTAAGTGGAATTTTGCACACGAAGAAACCAGCACTTGTATCATGCCCATCACATCTGCTCTGTTCCAGCCGCTGTCTCCCTCTCATCTTTGAAATGGCAGCTTACTATGCGCTGAGGCTCAAAGGCAGGGAGTGGTACGTCAGTGAGCTCAGGGGACTAGAAGTAGCACTGCACTAGGAAGTGGAAGGCATAGAGGGAGGAGCCGCAGCACTGAGGGAAGTGTCTGGACCAGCAGAGGCTGTGGGAACGGGGGTCTTGGAAGCTACAGCAGCAGCAACGGCAGCCAGCAGTGACAGTAGGAGAGGCAGGAGAAGGCAGGCATGGGTGGTGGAGGAAGCAATGAGTAGTCATTAAACATCACCACAGCCTGCAAATAGTAGGCAGCGCAAAAGCGGATTTGGCATTTAAGGTGCACCAGGTACAGGGCGAGAGCTTGGCCTAGGCTCATTCACTGCTCACAAGAACACTTGGCGGAACTGTACGGATGGGCTTCACAGACAAAACTCCTGAGGCTCCGAGAAGTCAGGGGACTGTCAAGGTCACCTGAGTTGTGCCCAGACTGCAGCAGTCTGGCTGAGAGAATAGCGGCTTCTCAACAGCACCCATTCTGTAAGCAGTAAGTAGCACGCTCAAAGATGGGTTCGTCTAGTGTTCATTCCCTCCTATGCTGACAACACTTGGTAAGTCTACTCTCACAGAATAAAGATTATATTTTAAACAAGTCTATTTTTTTTCCTTTTGCAACTAATTTTATCCAGAGGATTAAATTTTGACCAACAAGATACATGCAGAAGCAGCGTATACCCTGCCTTTCTTCTTGGTGTGTCTGTTTGTTTGCCTCTCGTCTGATGGCCAGGGAAAACACGACTGGCATGGAACAATAAGAGCCTTGGAAACAGAAAACCACACAGCACAGAAACAAGAGAAAGGACCTCACAGACACAGATTGCTGCAGCGGCACCTCTCTACTCTGTGTCTAAACTTTTTAGAGAAGAATATGTACACTATCTGAATTTTTTTTTCATGGGTGCACATGTGTGTGCATGAGTGTTCACATGTGTGTGTGTGTGTGTGTGTGTGTGTGTGTGTGTGTTTTGGAGGGGGCATAATTAATGTCAGGACTCCTTTCTCAAGCCTCATTCATTAAGAACCAAACTCACTAAGTTCTTACTTTGTCTTGGTAGTCAGCTTGTTCCAACGATCCTGTCTCCATATTCCAAGGCCAGAATCACTGACAGGCCGCCATGCCCCCCTCCCATTCACCTGGGCTCTAGGATCTGAATTCCAATCCTGATGCTTTCCCAACGAGTGCTTTAACGGCTGAGTTTTCAAAGCCAAGGGCCCCTTGGGTTTTATGTCATTCCTAGCAAAACCTAACTCCAACAATGCCACAAGTTCTTACAACTACAGTACAATTTCTATGCCTTAAAAACATACCTGCAAAATCAATGCCACCTTGTATGGTACTCTTGACTTTAAAAACAAAGCACAATAAAACATAACGGGATTTGGAAAAAAAAAAAAAACTCATAATAGATGAACTATGAAAGCAGGGCGCCTAAAGCCTTGTTTCCTTGGAAACAGTCTCTCTCTTGTCACCTCATGTCTGGGTCACATCCAAAGCCCAAGTTTTGATTCCCCTACTCACTTCTGCCACCCATTCAGTGTGTGCAGGTGTGTGTGTGTGTGTGTGTGTGTGTGTGTGTGTGTGTGTGTGTGTGAAGCATGTGCCTGAAGATGCTACAGCTTTATGCCCAGATATCTTCCTCAATTACTTCTGCACATTATGTTTAAGACAAGGTCCCTTAATGAACCTGGCTTAGAGTTGTCTAGACTGGCTGGCCAGAAAGCTTCAAAGATGCACCAACAACAACTACCAACACCACCATCACCAAACAACAACAGCAATTGTCATCTTGCCACCCCCCCAACCACCAAACCCCAGAGTTACAGACTCACACTATTTTGGTCCTGCCCAGCTTTTATTGGGAGCTGAAGATCTGAACTTGGGTTCCTCGGGCATTCACAGCAAGCATTTTACTAACTGGGCCATCTCCCTAGCTCCCCATTTAGAATACTTTTGCTTAGCCAACCATCCTTAAGATTTGTTTTCAGCCTGAAAATGAAATAATTATTGCATTCTGTGTACCTACTGTATTTACACACTTGATTGTGTAACTTTTTCTAGCCTGTGCCAAAAAATCTGAAACATAAATGTTTATCCTGCCCCTTTCCTAGATAAGGGAGCAGAAGTAAGAGATAAAAATCAATGGCTCAACTGAGATCATACAAACCTGAACCCGGGCCAGGAACCAGCCACTCCCTTCAGCACTAGCATGCACTCTTCAACATGGCACTGACTTCCAGGCAACACCAGCCACAGCAAACCGGCCCGTGCCAGTGAACCCTTGTGATTTTACGAATTTCTTGGGGGCCCATCCTGAGCCGTAAGAAGGTCTATCCTGGACCACTGAAGTTGAACTTTGAGACCTCTCCTTATCTACCCCAATTCTAGGACTCAGTATTTCCAGCTGCCAAATTGGGCAAACCTTTCACAACAGGATGGCATAGACTATATGGCAGGGCAGGGGGGTGGGGTGGGCAGGGGAAGCAGGGGACCAGGGCCAGAGAAGATGACTTAAAATCCAGCTGGGAGAGCCATTTGCCAACACAGTCATTCCTACCCAGCAGGTCAGATGGGCAGACAGGTTGCAACCATCTCCAAAGAAGTTCAACTTACTAGAGCAACACACACCACGTTCCTGACCACTTTCTGATACAATCCTACACCTCACCCTGCCCTGCCCCGGTCATTTCTTTAGGATTGAATTCGGAAGGTGATGAATCTGATAGAGACCGGTGTGAAGGGCTGAGATGTCACTCAGTTGGCTGAGTAACTGCCTACCATGCACAAAGCCCTGGTGCCGTCCCCAGCACTGCACCAACCAGGCATGGCGGTGACACCTGGAATCCCTGCACTTAGGAGGTGGAAAGAGGGCAGATGAGAAGCTCAAGGTCATCCCTCAGCTACCTGTTACAGTCAAAACCAGCCCGGGGCTACAGGAGCAGAGTGGAGATGGCTTGGTAGGTCGGGGTGTTTGTCACTGGGTCTGAGAACCTAAGCTGGATTCCAAGAACCTATATGGTGGAAGGAAAAAAAAACCAACCCCAAAACTTGTCCTCTGATGTCTACACATATGCCATAAGATACACATGCGTAAATTGATAAATGTAAAAAAAAAAAAAGAAAAGAAAAGAAAATTCAGAGATCTATCATGCCACAAATACCAGAAGAGTTGTGGGCATGGATGCTTGTACCGATGCTGCTTCCATCCCACCCTGCACAGCATCAGCATGTTCCCCAGACAGGTTGAGCCAGGGACCACTCACCGATTCCATAGTGAATCTCTGGAGGAAAAACTGGAGAGCCGGGAGGCTGAAGATCTCATGTCTCAGCCGTCACATCCGAAAACGACCTGAACAGTGTGGGGAGAAGAGGTGAGACGGTCAGCCACGGGCGCCAAGGAAACCTATATCCAACCGATGGAGGCTGAGCCCTCATTAGGAGTGCTCCGGCTTCCCAGAGTGACCAGTCAGCATGCGAGGCTAGACAGCTAGCACGTGTCACTCCCCACAGTGGGGCTGACACCTCCATCAGAACAGCTCTGTGCAAGACTGTTCGGGGAACCTTCTTGCCTTCTATTTCTAGCTCAGACTTGGAGAGCAATTTACAAGTCATTAACTTCTCTAGGCCCAGGCTCCTTAAACATGAACTAACAGTGTGTGGCAGGTATGACGGACAGACAGACACATGCACGCAGCTGTGTGCCTCCTGGAAAGCAGAGCAACCGGTTTCAAGAAGAAGGCAGATGAAAATGAGCCTACATATTTCAGGACAGCCCCCGTATACCTGGGAAAGGACTGCAATTAATGTATGCATATCAAAGCTTAATTAATCGCTTCGTGTACTGAACGCACTAGAATGGAAGACACTGCTCAAGGAAGTAGCTTCAATATTTGTAAGATAGAAGGGAAAGAAAGATGGGGCTGTAAACTACCATGAGCCATGGGGCCTACTTGGTGCTTCTCCAGGGTCGCTAGCTCAGAGTGGTACCCCCATCCAAGGCCAGAAACTCTAGACCCCATCATTATCCGGCCCACTTAGGGGCACTGCCTACTTAGCTGCTGTCCTATCTCCTCTGATGCCCTGGACCAAGCCCCCAAATACTGTCATCTGGGCTACTACAAATGGCCTAACCTCAGTACTACATCACATCTTCCACGATGAAATCACCCTCTCCCTTCCACTCATTTTGTACATACACAATAAGAGAGGCATGGAATCCATGTGTCTCTCACTCAGCTCCAATCAGCATCAAGCACTGCTGACAACATCAAACTTCCACACATTGTCCAGTTTCCTAATAGTCACAGGTGGGGCTGGTCGGTTAAACAAAAAAATCCCATATGCGGGCTGGAGAGATGGCTCAGAGGTTAAGACTGTTCTTCCAAAGGTCCTGAGTTCAATTCCCAGCAACCACATGGTGGCTCACAACCATCTGCAATAAGATCAGATGCCGTCCTTTGGTGTGTCTGAAGACAGCTACAATGTACTCATATAAGATAAATAAATAAATAAATCTTTTGTGTGTGTGGGGGGAGAACATTTGTTGCTCTTTTAAGAAAAAAAAATCCCATATGCAAGTAAGACTTACATCTTGGGTTTTGTTTTGTTTTGTGTTTTAGGTTTTAATTACATGTATATGAATATGTCTGTTTGACATATGCACAGGAATACATGTGCTTTCAAAGTCCAGTCCAAAAGAGGACAATGAATTTCTTTTGATTAGGAGTTACAGGTTGTGAGTTATCAGGTGTGGACCCTGGGGACTGAACTTAGGTCCTCTACTGAGAGCAGTTAAGTGCTCTTGACTGCTGAGGCATCTCTCCGGCCCCGAGATAACATCTTCTAACCAAGTTGATGTGCAGGATAAAATTTTTAGAAATAATCTGATGGTGTCATCTCCCACCTCTCCACCCCCAGCTAACCATCCTTCAGTGGTTTCTTGGTGCTCTAGAACAAAAGCTATTTAAAGGTGGGTAGTCTCTGTGTGGGGTGGGGTAAGGCAAAAGCTAGCGACAGCAAGCTTCTGAACCCCCCCCCCCCAACTAGCAAAAGTGAATTACAAATCAGGGGTATGATGAGCCTGGTGTGCTACGGGCAGACCTCCCCCTTGTCTCGGTGCATGGCTTTCCTTCATCCTCAGCTCTACTCGTACAATGGGCACGCGTGGCACTGTGCAAGTCCTCACGCCGATGAAGGCCCCCTAATACACCTCAGCTCACGCCTGAGGTTCCTGTACATCATGAATGGCAGCACGCTTACAGAATAATAATGATTTTTATTACAGAAAACAAGGACTTTGTTATTTTTCTGACAGTCAGCTCTCAGCAGGTAGGCAGCAAATTAGCCTGTCTTTGGACTGTATTGCATCAGAATGCCTGATTTTTATAAAAGTGCTCAAGTTGCTGATGTGGGTTTCAGAGAACAGGCTGCATGAATTTTGACCTAGGATCAGGATGGAATTTCCAGTGATTTCTAAAACAGCCAAAATATTCTCTTTTGCACCATGTACCCATGAGAAACACCATCCTTTGGGTCGATGATTATAAACCTGAAGCACGGATAAGCTCCGAAAAATACTGAAGATGTTCTCGGTCTTTCAGTCCCAGGTATTCAGGCGAGACTTAATGCATGTAAAAATAAAATAAAATAGAAAAACACACCCATCTCATTCGTGTGTTTAATTGATTTCCTCTTTAATAAATGGTCATTTAAAAATAAATGTATGGTTTTGCTTGTACACATACTAGAGAACAGAGGTTGTGTTAAAATTTTTCATAGGAAAGAAAGTTGCAAGTGGACAAAGTTTAAACAGTCCTACTCCATGAAAAGAACAGAAATCACTGAAATGGCATTTGCTAGCCTCTGCACTTGCTAGCCTCTTTGGTGAGAAGAGAAAACTCAAGACTTAGAAATAGGGGTCTGGAGAGATGGCTCAGCATAGACTGAGCACAGACTGTCTACCAGAGGTCATGAGTTCAATTCCCAGCAACCACATAGTGGCTCACAACCATCTGTAACAGGATCTGATGCCCTCTTCTGGTGTCTCTGAAGAGAGCAACAGTGTACTCCCTTTAAAAAATTAATAAATACATAATAACGTGCTTGAGACAGGGCATAGGAGAACCAGATTCTGGATGCAGGCTCAGTAGCTTGAACTGGAAATGTAGTTTGGTTGGTAGAGTGCTTGTCTAATAGCCACAAAATGCTGGGCTTGATCCTTGGCACCTCATAAATGAGGCATGGTTATGCACCCCTTTAATATTAGCACTCTAGAGAGCAAGGCAGGAGGATCAGAAAGCTCAAGGTCACCCCAGGCTGCTTGGGGAATTTGAAGCTAGCCTGGCATATATGATACTCTCCCAGAAATGATAATAAAACAATACATAAATGAACTGCAGCCATACTTCCTCTGAACAGTCTTCCATGAGCTGCTACATGAGTCCCATGGCTCCTTCTCCACTCACCTGCCTTAGCCTTGTCCTTTGACGAGTTTCCAGAATGCCATATTGATAGGTTAGCCCCTCAGCCTCTTAGGTCCTTGTTTGTGAAATAAAGCCATAATCCCAACCTAGCCCACATCAGTACACACTATGAATCTCCAGAGAGAAGTGTGAAAGAGCTGTGTGAGGTGTGACACCCTGCTGCCTTGACAATGACCTCCTAGGCTGAGGTCAGCATCCATGCACGGGTGCTCAGAGTAAAGCATACACATCAAGACCATGTTATCCCTCTGAAACTGATTCAGTTTCAGAGATTATTTCTTTTCCAGAGGGATCACTCCTACTAATGTAGAATAGTCCAAATCTAAGTTCCAGCTCGATCACAGGTCCCGGGAGAACCTAATACTATGGTTCTGCTACATGGACACAGTATTAAAATCCCTCTGCGCCCACTGCCTCCCCCCACCAGGTTCTTAGCCTTATGCCCATATACTAGTGCATCTCTCAGACCTCATCAGAGCAGCTTCTCTTTGTAGTATGTGCTGATTAACAGAGACCCACAGCAGGCAACAAGCAGAGAATACAAGTTCAAGAGAGTGTGCTCAGCTCTGCATGGGACATCTATACCAACAATCCCTACCCTAAGGATCAGCGACCACCATAAGTGCCAGAAGTCGTGGATGTCTGCAGTAAAACAGGCTTTTCTGGACCTGAAAAGGCAGCTGCACACATGAACGCACACTAGCTGTGACAAACAAGACCGAGCATGAGCAAGGTCAAGCCAGCCAAAAGCCCAGCATGGACAAAGGAGGGGCTCAGGAAGTCCCACCCATCTCTGAGGAGCAACTGACGGCTATGGGAAGAGGGAAATTTCTTCAGGGATGTGGCTCCTGAAAGGCTACCCATGCTCCAGGAGATGGTCCTACAATAGTGCACATACAGGCAGCGCACACACACAGTGTGTGTGTGTGTGTGTGTGTGTGTGTGTGTGTGTGTGTGTGTCTGTGTGTCTGTGTGTCTGTGTGTCTGTGTGTCTGTGTCAGTACGTGTGTGTGTGTGTGTCTGTACGTATCAGTGTGTCTCTGTGTGTGTATATGTGTGTATGTCTGTGTGTGTGTCTGTGCGTGTGTATGTCTCTGTGTGTGTAAGAGTGAGCACATGAAGACATGAAGTTGGGAAGGAAAGGTATTTGGTTAAGAGAAGAGGAATTAGAGGGGAAGGAGTTTGAGGTTGGAGTCAAACATTAAATGCATAAAATTCTCAATAAATATAAGATGATAGATATAGATAAGCAAACACTGGATGCTGTATAATAGTGACACTGTCTTGCTAGATCCTGTATTCTTACAATATGACTTATAATTAGAAGACTTGCCCCTGAATTAGAAGCCACAGTGGGACACTGGTGAGATATTTAACCCATATGCACTTATGCTTTCCTACTCCGCATCACAATCAACAAGATAATGTGGTTAAAACACTGAGTGAAACTCTGGCTCCCTGGGAACTTCTCAGTGCTTAGAACTAACAGTGCTGGCCGTGCCTGAAATCAATGCCCTAACGATGCTACAGTGAAGTTGTGTGCTCAGAAGTGAATGCAGGCCATCCTATGAGAGCCTGAAACTCACTACAGAGGGCCTTCTGAAGACCAGATAACATCTCAGACCTTGCTTCCGAGGAGAAGGGAACCGGGGCATTTACTTAACCAATTTCCATCCATCCTGGGAGATGGTTCAGTGATGCAGGAAGCATCGAGTGAACACACATTGGGGAAAATCAAAGGCCTAAGTGGGGAAGCAATGGGTGTCGGTAAATAGATGCTCAGTAAAATGTGTGGAGTGTGAGTGAATAACATGCTCCTCTCAATAGCAGTCACCTTGCTGGCCTAGAGATAAAATGCTTAAAACAACTGCCTGATGATGACATAAAGTAGAATTCATCTGCATCAAGATGAGTAAGTGGGTTGCTAAGGCCACGCTTTTGAAGTTAGCTTGTTAATTCTCTGGAATATGCTTTTCCACTGAAAGTCTGTCCTGCAACATACAGTCAGGACAGCCACCCCTGATGCCATATAGGAATAAGCCATATGGCACATAAACCTTTCTGTTGTGGCTGGAATGTGAAATATACCTCCCACCAGCACACATATACACACACACACACACACACACACACACACACACACACAAATGGTCATGCACATGCACACTCATGTGTTGAACATTTGAGCCCAGGCTATTGACAATGTGTGGGAAGATGACAGAAACTTCAGAAGATAGGACCTAATTGGAGAATGCTGGTTGCTTCAGGCACGGTTTTGAAGTTCACACTTAATCCCCGGATCCCCTCTGTCCTCTGTTTCCTGTATATCCTGAGGTACAGAAACCTCTCTGCCACAATGCTCTGCCTTCGTACATAGGACCAAGCGCGATGGACTGAGCCCTCTGAAACCATCAACCAAAATAAACTCTCCATCCCGAAGTCGTTTAGACCAAGAAACTAACACCCTCTCTCCAGTGCCAATCCTCGGAGAGCAGCTGAGTTTTACCTCATGGGAGCCTCAGACACTGGATTCACATCCTTTCAGAAAGGAAACTCCGGAGTCTTCCGCAGCTGGCTACAGCCCAGACAATTGCTTCCTCTTGTAAAATCATGGCAAACACTTTTCCCACTTACCAGTGTGATTTTTTTTTCCTGTTCAGTGGGAGCTGTACTTAGTCAAAAAAACCCAAGAGCCTAAAGAAAAATAAGACAAACATATTGCTGTGCTATTATTTCCTCCCATCTCTTAGCAGCTCAACTTGTTGCTTCGGGGTGAAGCTCCAACCCTTCTAGGAAGTATTCCCAGAATCTCCTAGCACAACAGTTTACCCATCCTGAACTCTGTGGTGTCAATAAAAATGGAAACAAGCCCACAATGGGCAGGGTGATGGTCAATCTCATGTGTCAGTTCGACTTGGCTAAGAGCTGCCCAGGCAGCTACAAAAACATTATATTTGGATGAGTCTGCTAAGGGTGTTTCTGTGGTGAATGGGCCCCATCCAGTCTGTCCAAAAGCCTGAATGAAGAAAAGACCAGGGGTGAATTTGCTCTCCACATGAGCTGAAATCCATGTTCTTCTGTCCTTGGATACTGGTGTTCCTTGTTCTTGGGTCTGATTCAGGTTAGGATTAACACCTTTGGCCTCCTGGTCCACAGGCTTCCAGACTGAAGCTGAATCAGTGACTTTCTTGGCTAACCAGCTCACAGTTGGCAGATCCTGTGACCTCTCTGCCTCATTAAAAGGTAGTGCATCCTGCTTCAAGCAATCCCTGCCTGCCCCTCCTCCTCCCCGCTCCTGTCTACCACCAAGAGACAAACTTAGAGGTAGCCAAGGAGTCGCTCCAAACTACAGCCCTCAGACCAGGATGGGTGGACAGGACATGAGGAAACAAACCCACGGCTCCCCAACACAAGGAGGCCCCCACGAGAATGAGGCACAGCAGCGCAAGATCCCATCTACAGGGGACCATATCATCTCTGTCTCTCTGCTTCATGCCTTCATCTCTCACATTTATAGTCTCACATTTCCACGGCTGCTGGCTTCAGGCAGAGCCTGCCTAGAGATGGTAAGACAATAGTTACAGTGCAGTGTTGCTAGGAAGGAAATGGTCATAAAGTATGAGAATTGCCAGTGCAAGGCAGGTGTGTGGCTGAGGAGAGGGAGGCCCCCATCCTTCCCTAAGGGTGCTTGCCTGAGGTTTAGGAATGATCGGGTAAGGTCTGCTAAAGAAGAATGTGAACTTCATGTCTTGACTTTTATGTGGGTACTCGTCAAGGTTTGTCTGCTTGTTGGACTGTTGTTTTATTTGCTTAAATGACTGAAGCTGGGAGTTGCAAGCAGTTCCCTTGCTTGGTTGATAGCTCTCAGTTTTCCCTCATGCCTGGCTACGATGTCAGCTACCTAGGGCAGAACCGATGACCGCCCCAGGCTGAGTAGGGACACTAACAGATCAGAACCACTGGTGCTGATGCATCCCGAGTCCTGCAAGGTTGTGAATGACACCGATGCCACTCCTGAAGGCCTGTCGGGGGCAGTGGCACAGTTTTCACAGGAACCACTAAAGCTGTCCAAACAGACACTCCCTTGATAGTTCCTGGAGTGTTCGTCATGACAGCTGGGGTTGCTTTAAATGCCTTGTGAATGAAGGTTCAGGGACATTGACATAGTGACTGATGCCCAGATAAGACTCTGAACCAGTCCCAGAAGCCCCTGGGACATTCTGTCGCAGTCACAGGAACTATCACAACTGCCATGGTGGCTACTGCCTGGCTATGCTCTCAGAGACTTTTCTGTCACAGAGCCACCTGCAATGACTCAGCTTTGTCAGGACAGCTTCGAATGACTCTCTGTGGCTCCATCACAGTCATCCAACATCCTCACAACAATCTTCAATCTGGTCGGGGAGGTGTCCCCAGCCATTTAGGGTTTAAGGTACAACTGTCTACAAAAGCAAGATCAGTCCAACAGAGTGTCCTTCTGTCCACCTCCCTGTGTGGTCCCCACTTGTGGCGCGGCAGCCTCAAGTCTATTAAAGTCTCACTGAGGGTTCTCTTGTCTATTTGTGGTCTTTTATCTCTACCACATGAAAGTGAGCTGATAACATGAATAGCAGACAATTGCGAGGGTTGCCGCCCCAAGCATACCCAGTAGCAGCAGCTGAATAGTTCCAGAAGGTGGAAGCAGGGACCGTAAAGAGCTGGGCCTGAAGAGTTCCAGGGAGCCACCCAAAATCAGTGCTTCCATCTACCAAGGAGCGGAGGGCTCCAACACTCAGAGCTCAGAGCTCTAGCACGAGCTGAATGTTACCCGGTTTCTGTACTTGGAGCTCAGCACTGGAACATTGAATGCAGGGGGTCCTGCCAAGCTAGGCTTAGAGCTGCTGATACCAAGGGAGTTTCTATCTCCACAAAGAGGTGATAGGACAAATGACTGTCGCTATGGTGACAACCCAAACTAGGAATGACACCTGCAGCCGGGAGTCCTGACTCAGCGGCTTGTCATCGGGAGCAGCAGCATGGGACATGATTTCATATGTCTGCTCATCCTGTTGATGTCCAGTGACCCTTGCCCCAGTGACAATCAGAGAGGATCCTGCTTCCAAGGACTGCAAGTCACCTTCCAGGAATAACACCTCAGCGTCCCAGCCTCCACTCAGTCCAGGGACAGGAGAAACGGGGGAAGAGCTCACATGGGAGGTTCTAGTTCCCCTGGAAGCCTGGGGGCCAAGCACTCCTTAGCAGCATTTGGGCCTAGGTGCCAGCTACTCTGTCACCCGCAGTCATGGGTCCTCACCAAGCCCCGGGCAGTGAGAAGCAACACTCTTGTTCCATCTTAAGGTAGCAACAACAACCCTCACAACCTAAATAACCATTTTTTAAACAATGACAAAGCTCGCATGTGCCGCGTAGCAAGTATGTGTACCAAACACTCCAAAATTTAACATTAATTTCATAACAGCCTGAGAGCAGGTGTCACTGTTACTCCCTCTCACCAGGAAGGAATGGGCTAAGACAGGATGAGCATCTTGCTAGAGTTTTTATGAGTAACAAATGAAACCCAGTGTCCTCGTTAGCTGACAAACTGACACAGCCCAGTATCATCTAACATGAGAGTCTACATTGAGGAACTCCCCAGATCAAACTGGTTTGTGGGCATGTCTGTGAGGGATTGTTGTTTTTGTTAATTGATATAGTAGAGCCCAGTCCACTGTGGGCAGAACCATTCCCTAGGCAGGCGATCCTAAACGAAATAAATGTAGCTGAGTATAAGACATCCAGTGAGCTGGTTCCATGGTTCCTGTTGCACTTCCTTAGCTATCAAGTAACTGGTCAGAAGTAATGCTGTGTGGAAGAGCAAGCAGACCTGCCTGCCTCCAAGTTCCTGCCTCAACTTCTCTCAATGAGGATCTAAAACTGTAAGATGAAATAAGCCCTTTTCTCCCCTAAGTTGATTTTGGTCAGACTGTTCTCATCACAGCAACAGAAATAAAACTAGAATATCTAAATATGTCCAAGTTCTTTCAAATCTCAACAGCCTTTCAGAGCAGGAGTGGCCTCAGGAGAGACAACTCCTCACATGTGTCTCCCACTAGGAATGTTAGAAGTAGGAAAGGACTTTTAAGATGCTAACTAGACCAGCCTCACACAAGCTTATGCCTGGTCCTGACAGCAGCCAACACCCAGCCACCCAGCTTGGCTGTATTCTTCGTAACCATGTTACACTCCGTTCTCCGATGGCCATATTTTCACAGGTTAGCATGTCTGGAATAGAAAGCACATTCCTGCCGATGCATTCTGACTTCTGCTTTCTCTGCCAGCACTGTTAGGACATCAATAATGCATTCTGTAATCAAAAGAATCCCAGCATCAAAAGAAATGAGGTGTATGTCTAAGCAGCATTCAATACCATCTACTTAAAGCCAAGCACAGAGGTTATAGGATGATGAGAAACAAAGAGACGAATCCCTCCTTTAGATCTTCCAAAGAATCATGCAAAGCACACCTGGTCCCACATGAACACTCACCCACACGCTCCCCCTCCCCCCTCCCTGTGTAGCTGCAGTTCACAAATCCTAGGCATGACATTCTTACATATCTGCGGGGCTAATGAGAAACGAAACCCAACCCTTCACCCTGCTTGTTCACGTAGAACATGTCTAAAGAGTATCTTTCACACTGAAGAAACATGGTTGGACTAGTCATCCGATTATCTTCCGTTTCGCCAGATCCATTCATTCCTACACTAGGTGGCAGATGCTAACAAGACGCCATCCCAAGCTGGGCACTGTCTTCTGATGCAAGCCACACAGGTGAGCCTATAGCTGTGCCTACCTACAAAAGGAGAAGCTACTATAAAACAGAAAAGCGATGCACACGGCTGGATGCAATAGCTCTGTGGAGCTGGAGGACAGCAGCATCCGGTTTTGAGGTGTAACAGGAGGCTATCAGACACACAGAAAGGAAGAGGCTCTAAGTGGACCCACAAGGCCACAGCCTAAAGAACCTGCTCACTGTGGGAACGTGTGTCATTCTGCCTAGCACAGTACTGCTCCATCCAGAAGGGGATGGCAGTAGAGGTTTGTCATTTCAAGTCTGCTCCCATCTAAAGCTGTGTGGTCACAGGCAGATGCGAAGGTTTGCAGTTAGGAAGTTCTCAACCTGCAAGTGGAAGCACAGAAGGAAGAGGCTTTGGAATCTGCGGATGGACGGACAGACGGACCAAAGTATCTGCCTCTTCCCTTGCCAGTTTCATCTCACCTTTCCCATACAACTGGGTATTCTAATGTTTAAAGCTCGCTTAATAAGAGTAGCCTCAGGCTAGACATAGGACCTCTGCACCCAGCCCTTGGGAAGGAGGATCACAAGTTGAACTCGTAGTCCTGGTCTATGTAGCCAGAATGAATAATTAAAAAAAAAAAATCATTGTTTCAAAATTAAATACATAAACAACTAATTTTACAATAAGTCCCTTCAAGGGTCTGCTGTGAATTAGACCCTCTGGAAAAACATGGGCAACTGATGCTTCCCTTGGCATCTTTTGCCCTTCTAGTTCCTAAAATGGTACAAACTTGGCCTTCCAGGGATGAACCAATATAGGGGGTCTATTTCACATGCTGTTTGAAAGACTCATGACAGCACATCAGAATGTTCTAGTGCAGCAGCTAGGACTACTGTCCCTTTCCATAGCTCTAAGAATGGCTGCTGCACCGCAGGTGGTCAGTAGCAACTATTGTTGCCAGAATACATTCCCTGAATCAATTAAAAAGGGGGTGGGGCTAAGACACTTCTGCTTGAACTGTCAAAATAGGAGGGCGGGAATGCCTTTTATATTGCAGGCAATACAAATAATAATAATGAATTATAAATTATGTATTAATATGTACATTAGACATAATATATGTGTGTATATATACATACATATCACACACATATATATACACACATATATATACATATATATATACACACATATGTATGTATGTGTGTATATATGTATGTATGTATATATATATATATATATGTGTGTGTGTGTGTGGTCTCACACATGCAAGTAGCCCTGCATGCTACTTCCTCCAACTAGACAAGGAAGCCAGTGCCAAATTACCTTCCTGCCATACTTAGGAAGGCTATGTGACCTAGGAACACCAGGGCCAGGCAGCTCAACCTTCAAACATCTCTCTGAAAACCTGCCTCTGTTTCTTAGAAACGTTGCTGCTTGCCAACATAGAAGGATCTTCTCAATTTCAAAAACAGCATATCTTGGAGTCTAGATTCTTTGCTTCTAATGACGATGAAACAGTTTCCATTCCGACAGCTGTTTGTCTCCAAGTGCTAAGGGTGTCAGCACAGTGACAGGATACTGAGCTGGGTGCGCTGACTCACTGTAGTTTCAGGACTACTCCCTGAGCCATTTCGGGTCACCTTCACAGGAGGACAAGCTGTGGACATCAGGGTGCCACCTGAAATGGAAGGCTGTTGGAAAAAAAAAAAAAACTCTCTGGCAAGCAAGATGGAATTATGGGGAAAGCAATCTGTCACTCCTCTCCAGAGAAGCCTTCGGGGAACAAGATGACCCTCAGCCAGGACTGTGCCTGGCCCAGTGCATGTTCAGTGAATTGACGAATTAATAAACCAAACAAATATCTCACGCCAAGACTTTCCCAGCGGAGTCCAACTCCTAGTTGCCAAAGGATTAGCAACACGTTATCAGGACACCGGTTCCCACAAGCCTCTTGCTTGGCAGTTATGTTATGGTATGAGGTGTCCTGACAGGCCCCATCCTCTAGAACCCGCTGCAAACCAAAGTTCTCTCAGACATTAATCCAGTCTCCTCACTTTCCCCAAGATTTTTATCCCCAAATGACAAAGAATTAAAAGCAGTTAATCAAGACATGTATTTCGTGCCCCAAGGGGCAGCATGTATGGCCGTGGCTACTAGCTCCTTGGGACCTCAGGTGCCAGTGGGGAAGCAAGGGTCATACCGTCCCTATCTCACAAGCACAGTGAGGGTTCCTGAGAAGAGAAAGCGCAGCAGAGACATCCCATTCCAGCATCTCCTGACCTGATGGGTACCCTGCTCCCTCAAAATCTTGAATGACTAGGACTCAGATGAGCCACTACATGGCCAAAAGGGGAGACACTGGGCTGGAAATGTAGCTCCGTTAGTAAAGAACTTAGCCACACGTGCGTGAAGTTCTGGGTGTGACGTCACATGCCTGAAATCCAAGCACTTCAGAGAGAGAGAGAGAGAGGCAGAGGGATCAGGAGTTTACAAACACACTGGGCTACAGAGCAAGCCTGAAGCCAACCTGGGCTGCGTGAAACCCTCTCTGAAAGATGAGTGGTGCGAGAGACCCCATGCCAAAACCAAAGGCCACCATTCCCAGGACAGGCATGTACAGAGATGCATGTGCACCCCGACATGAAGTGCAAAGGAAGGCACACAGCTGTGGCAGGGCCTTTTCCCATGGCCAGCTGCAGAAAAACAGCTGGGCACTTTCCAGCTTCCCTGGGGGGGGGCGAGGGGGGGACCGACAACGACGACTACGACTTCATGTGCTGGATCAGGACATTCCAGCGTCAGCCTGCTTCCTCTGCAGAGACATTTTCCTGGATGGTTCAGGCAGGAGACACAGGCTGGAAGAATTGCCCTTCCTCACACCACCCACCTCCGTGCTGTGACTGATGTGGAAAGCGGTGGCCTGGCAAGGAGCGAGCTGGGAAGTCCAGCTTTGCAGAAGGCTTTAACTAGACATCCCGGAAGAGAGAGTGGACAAGCACCGCCTTACTGGAAACAGAAGTGGAACTTACAGGCAGGCCTACAACTGACCCATAGGGAGTAGGAGAGAATGGAACTTCAGCCATGGCTCCATCATTCCAGCGCTCATGGGATATGGTCAGGGAGAATCCCCCCACCTCTCTCTCATTTAGGGGAGACAGGGGTTTTCTGGAAAGCTTGCTTCAAGTGGTTTACTGGCCTGCGGGTGGTATCCAAATACGGCGTGATAGCTTCAAGGAGAATAGGCCTCTCCTCAGGCAGGTCTAGTAAAAGCTGGTATCTGACTGTACATCCGGTCTGAAACCTTCTCTGCAGCCCGGCTGCAGTCATGAGTTATCTATTCCATGTGTGCCCAGACAGCGTTTGGTACAGGCTTAGAGAGGGGATGAAAACTTACCCAAAAGAAAGGAGGGGAGAAGAGGGAGGAGAGAGGAGGAGAAAGAGAATCCTTTCTCAGTAGTATTTGTTGTAGAAAGGAGGCTCTCTGTGTTGTCTATGGTGGTAAGGATAAAGGGGGGGGGGGAGTGATTATCCCACAGGATTATAGCCAATCTCACAAGCAACTTCAGTTAAGAGGCCAACACTCAAGGACCAGCCATTAGCCAACCTCATAACTTATAGAGCAGCTCCCTACTCTCTGGTCACAGTCAACAAGGAGTTCCCCTAGGAGATGGGAGGAAGAAGGGAGGCTGAAGACATCTTCCAAGCTCAGCCCAAGTCTCAGCTCTGCCCAGGACCTCTCCAGGAAGCCCAAACCTTTTTTGCGACTCTGCCAGTCATTCACTCTCTGCCCCTCAAAAACCACATATCCACCAGAACCCCCTAGGCTGCTGTTCTGGAGGTTTCGCTACCCCCTACCTGGCCACACCTTCCTAAAGCTCCTTGACATGGCCAGCAAGCCTGGGAGAAGCAGCTCAAAGGCATGAGTCATTATGGGCCTGCAAGTAAAACCACCATGACACACCACTTCACATTCATTAGTTCGGCCACAGACAAGAAAATGGGCCAACATCAAGTCTTGGCAAAGGTCTGCTGGCTGGTGGGAATGTAAAAAAAAAAAAAAAAATCACTCAACCACTTTGCAAAGGTCTGACAGCTCCTCAAAAAAGTTAAAAATAGTTACCTGATGACTGAGCGATTCCACCCCAGGCATATATGCCCCAAGGAATTGAAGACATGAACTCATATAAACACTTGTAAATGAATGTTCATAGCAGCACTTGCCATGACAGCCAAAAAGTAGCAACAGCTTAGATTGTTCATCAGCTAGTAAATGAATAAACATTACAACCTACCCACACAATGGAATTAAGTGAACTGTAAAAAAGGAATGAAGGGACAGGACGGTTCAAAGCAGCCAAGGTTACCTAGCAAGAACGTGTCTCAAAGAAACAAACCCCAAACAAGCAAACAGCCAGACGAAAGGGATCCTGGCACTCTACCACACCCTGAGTAGATCTTTACAACGTTAATTCTAAAACATGCTGAATGAAAGCCAGACATGAAATCTTACACAGACAATTCCATACACGAGAAGCATCCAGCAGAGGTGCATACATAGAGAAGAAGTGCCTGGTGGTTGCCAGGGGCTGGGAGTGGGACAGGGGAACCAGGAGGCATTGTGGCTTCCTTCGTGGATGAAGAAAACATCTTGGAACTCCATAGAAATGATAGTCACACATTATGAATGGACTCAGAGTCACCGAACTGAATGCCTCGGTAAGATTTATGGTTAGTTTCATGTCAATTCTACATCATGTGTGTGTGTGTGTGTGTGTGTGTGTGTGTGTGTGTGTGTGCATGCATGTGAGTCAACCCTTTATGAAATTAGAATAATTCAAGGGAGCTGTGTGTCCCCTACTGCAATAAAACAGCCTATTGCCTAGCCTATGGTCCAGTCCAGTTCTCTTCTGTTTCCTTTAAGCCAGTTGTGTTCCTTGCAGCCAAAAGCTTAGAATGGACAGTACCCTTGATGGCTTCCCTGCTGTGTGACTTCAGAGAAATATCTCACTTCTCTGAGTCTTCACTTCCTCACTCCATAAAACAGGGCTGATAATACTAGTGTTACTAGGTTAGGTTCAGATTTATCATGATGGCTCCTATGAGACTGTTAGGTGGGGCCCCGAGGGTGACCTCATTCATTGCTTGTAACACAAATTATGACTATCTCAGTGGCAGTATTATCCATCTGGTAGAACTGGGTTGGGCTCACATCGGGAATGGCAGCTGTGTCACCAGCTTGCTGGAACCCAAACTTGGGCTCTGTCACTCAACTGTGACCTTGGGAAAATTGCTGCTCTGAGGTTCAGTTCACTCACCTGTGACACACGAATAGCTATGAGGATGGAGCATATCAGTATCTGGAACATGTAAGATGCCATTGTCATTGTCAAAGAACAGACCCTAGTCACTTGCATAGCAGAGTTCAGTTTTCTATGTCCATGGCCTCCCTCCTTCCTCCCCAGACAGTCACTTCTTACAGAGTGTATCCTTATTACTGAGCAGCATCAAAATGAGTTGGATCAGGTAGGACTTTAGCCCCCTCAGACCAGGAGTTGAACATCTATGGTCACAAGCATCACTTCCAAAGAGCTCTGTCTGTTTCCTCACACCCAACACTGCAGCCAACTCTCACCAAGTTCTCTGGGCACACCAGACTACATTTCCCAGACTCCTTTGAAACTGAGGGTGATTATGTGTCAGGGTTCTAGCCAGGGAAGGTGGAAATGGGGTAAGTCATTAACAGGCTTTTAAGAAATGGGTGTGTCTTCTCCACTTCCTCCTCAGCCAAGGAATACACAGTTTGAGAAGCTGTAGGACCACAGAAGCAGAAGAGGCCTGTGTTTGAGTATGACTACTAAAGGAATCAAAGATATCTATCTTGAAGAAGAAAAACCACATTTTTTAAAAACCCTGTAGGGGGGAAGAGAGGCCCCTTGGTCTTGCAAACATTATATGCCCCAGTACAGGGGAACACCAGGGCCAAGAAGGAGGAGTAGGTGGGTAGGGGAGCGGGGGAGAGGGTATAGGGGACTTTGGGGATAGCATTTAAAATGTAAATGAAGTAAATACCTAATAAAAATTGGAAAAAAAAAAAGAAAAAAACACTGTAGGGACTGTTGGTTATTGTGGATACTGTTGCTTTATTAACACCATGTTAGTCAACTGAACTGAATTATGCATGGTTTCATGATTACCCCCCCCAAATACTATATCTGATGCCTACTTATATCAGAACCTGTAGATGCAAATACCACTGTAGTAGGCTCTGTTCTAACAAGGTGCAGAATACTAAGGGAGACGGGTTAACAAAAACAGTCATGAAGGAAAAGCTGGACCAAGGAAGCTACACCAGGAACAGCTCCCATGAGGTGGGTATCCCAGCTCAGGACAAGGCTCATCCTTCTCTGCATCCCAAGTAGACCAACGCAAAAGGCATTCAGAGTGGGAGGATCAATCTCCATAGACCATAGATGGGGGCATGATGGGGAAGAACATGAAGGGATGGTGCACCAGCTGCAGGGTGGAGAAAGGGAAAGACTAAGCAGGAAAGAAGGACAATGACTTTAAGGAGGATGGTGGGGCAGAGTCATCCACAAGCACCTGTGGCAGTTTGGGGACATGTGACTGTGTCATAGAGAAAAGCTGGAATGGCTGAGCCAGCGCATCCCAAGGAAGGCCTGTCTGAGGATTCCACTTGTCAGCCTTTCCAGGCTGTTGCTCTCTGACCTGTGTGATTCCCCTGGGGTGTTTTCCTGGCCCCTCCCTGGTCTGGGCTTCTCTGCTGCTCCTCCCAGACTCACCCCATAGTCCTCCGAAGCACTTAGAACACCTTAGTCATTCCCCCCTAAAGCCTCTCCCTTCCTCATTCTCTATGTCCTCAAAGCTCTCTTTCGTGAGTCAGCTTCTTAGGGAGGGCCTACCTACAGTACTTTCTTCAGCAGCCATGGAAACTGGCTGTCATGATGTCAAGTCACACAGAGGTGCGTGAACAGAATGAGAGAGCTACAGGCAAGTGTCCTGGGTTTGGATAAAAGCCATTTGAATAAAAGCCTTTGATTTGGGGACTCTGAATATTTAATAACAAGGTTCAAGTCTAGTTTCTCCAAAATGGCTTCTTTCTACTATTCTTAATAAAATAATGGTGGTGGTGGTGGTGGTGGTGGTGGTGGTGGTAGTGTTGCTGCTGTTGGGTGATGATGGTGATGGTGTTGCTGTTGGTAGTGGTGGTGGTAGTGATGTTGATGGTGACGATGGTGGTGGTGGTGGTGGTGATGATGGTGATGGTGATGGTGATGGTGATGGTGATGGTGGTGGTGGTAGTGGTGAATGGAGCCTCTAGTTCCCTACAACCACTTTCTAAAGGATACTGAAGGCCACAGAGGTTGAACAAGCGGCTTGCACTCACAGCTGACAACAAAGTCAGGTCTAGAAACCACATCTATGTAAACTACAGTAGCAGGAAGAACTAAACTATTCCAACTGGCTTGGGTCAATTTGCCAGCATGATTGAAGTACATACATACATACATACATACATACACACACACACACACACGCACACATACATATGCACACACACATATGACTTCCTAGTAAATTATGTATTAAATTTCAAAATGCAAATAGAAAACATTATCCTTGGCTGATCACCTGTATGCAGAGATGTGTAACTGATCATGAGACAGACAGCTTCCCTGAACGGCAAATTAGAAGACTGAATTAAGCAAGAAAATGTGCCTCCTCTTTGACCCATCAACTCCACGTCAGACGGAAGCATTTGGACAAGAATGCAAGCGGAAAAGGCAAATAACCTGTCCATCCATCATAAAGAGTCTTCGATGATGATGGCCCCGGGGCCTGTAACCTCAGCTCTGGAGAAGAGTTGGGAGACCATCCTGTGACACAGGGGTCCCTGCTTCAAACAATAAATGATGGTAACAGTAAGTAGGACCAGAGGGTATAGGTGAAGGGTTGTACGATGTCTGCCATCACTATGGCCCGGCCATGCATCCTGTAATCTATACAGAACCCAACCGAGCGATGTCTACAGCCACCATCTGGATCTCCAGCTCGAGAAACTTAATGTCTCCTTTTGCAGCCTGCCCGCCAAGTGTCCCCTCTGTCAGCCACACACGTGCCTCTCTCTGCCACACCAACAAGCCCTGGAGAGCACTCCACGCTCTAAGAGTCCTTCAACACGCCTGACTCAGACCACACACGTCTCTGTATTTGTTCTTCCTTCCTAAGGACCACCTTGGAGCTAGAGGATTTTAGCAACCTAATCTTCCCAAGGACTGGCTGGGATCAGCGCTGACACTACCCAGGAGTGATGCCTCGTCCTGCTCAGCGGGATGGGCACTGAGATTATACCACACTTAGGAGTGGATCAAAGAGGGTCAACCTCATAGAGAACACCGCCCAGCAGGGAAGAGAGACAGTGTTGCATATGTTTTGGTAAGGGATCAGCAAATGGCAGCCTAGTCAGCCACGTAATGAACAGTAAGAAAGCTGTCACCAATGCCTGGCACTAAGCCAGGCATAAGGGCATGTAAGACAAGGGGCGGCTGGACACAGAATAGCAGAGGGGCAGGGAAAGGGATCTTTCAGCTGACCAGGTCAAGGGCCATTTTTAAGCCATCCAGACCACAGAAGCCCTTCTCTTCTCCCTTGTACCAGCCTCTCTATGATGACCTCTGAAACTAGAGAAACAGTGAGAACTTGAGAGTTTTCCTCCGATAAGAGCCATCCAGACCTTCTGGAAGCTTCTTCCAGGTCCCCAAACTCTCTCTTGTGCTAAGGCCAGATGCACAATCGTCATGGTCATTTTCAGCACCACCACTGCCATGGCTGTCCTCATCACCACCATCATTATCATCACTGTCACGCATGCTTGGTATCATCATTGTTACAGTTGTCCTTGGCACCTACATCAGCAATACCATTACCACCAGGGTAAATGCTATCATCACCACCACCACCAACAACAACAACAACAACACCATCAACACCATCATCACCATTATCATCACCATCATCATCACTATCATCATAACTATCATCATCATACTTGTTTTCTAGGTATACCATAACAAATCACCAAAGCTGGTTGTTTAAAAACAACAGAAATATATTCCTTCACAATTCTAGCATTCCCAAATCAAGATGAGCAGGGCCATCCATGGTCTCTTTGATGTCTTTAGGAGTGTGAATCTTCCTTTGTCTTTTCCTTGTTTGTAACAGCTACCAGCAGGCCTAGCTGAGATACGCATCCCTCCACCTGCCGATGTCTGAGGATCCCTCTTCTTCACTGTCTTCTTCCAACTCTTTCTTTCTCTCTCTTTCTCCTCTTCCCAGTCATACTATTCTACTAAACACAATGTCTTAGGTAGCGTTCCCATTGTTGCGATAAAACAACATGACCAAATGCGACTTGGAGAGAAAAGGGTTTATTTCATCGTATACTTTCAGGTAACAATCCATCACTGAGGGAGGTTGGGGCAGCACCCTGGAGGCAGGAAATGAAACAGAAGCAGAAGCTATGGAGGAATGTTGCTGACTATTTTGCTCCTCTTGACTGACTTGCTCAGTTTGTGTCCATATACACCCAGGATCACATGCCCAGTGATAGCAACACCTACAATGGACTGGGTATATCCGTATCAATACTAATTAAGAATAGGCCCTGTAGTTTGGTCTTATTGAGACAAATTCTCAATCTTGGGTTCCCTCCTCTCCTGTCTCTTGATGAGAGAAAAAAAGAAAGAGAGAGAGAGAGAGAGAGAGAGAGAGAGAGAGAGAGAGAGAGAAGAGAAGAGAAGAGAAGAGAAGAGAAGAGAAGAGAAGA
>NC_034606.1:30013113-30019609 GCF_900095145.1 Mus pahari
AGAGGAGAGGAGAGGAGAGGAGAGGAGAGGAGAGGAGAGGAGAGAGGTGGGAGGGAGAGGGGGAAAGCAGAAAGAAATAAGCCAGCTCACTCAATGAATTAATTTTAACTTGATTTCCACTGAAGAACTTATTTCTCAACAATTTATAATCTGAGATTCTAGGGATTAGGACTTTAAAAACAAACACATTTTTGGAAGGGCATGACTTAACCTGCAACAATGGGCCCCACTCTCATGAAGGCAGCTTCCATTTCCTGTTCCCTAGTCCCCAGGTACCAGGCATGTGCTCTCCACATACCTCTTCGGAGACTTCTGGCCACGGCCCAGAGAGCAGAAGAAGTCTGCCTCTCTCCATTTGAAAGAAAACAAACCTGAAGCTCTGAGAGACCTCAGAGTTTTTTCAGGTCATCAAATAACCAGTAAAAGTCCAGGCTGGGACTCTCATGTGGGCCCAGCCATCCACCACTCAAGAAGCCTGCGCTTCTGCTGCTCACTCTGCTGACATGGCTGCCATCTGTAAATGCTCCACTGGGTTCCTCTCCACACACGGCAAGTTTAAAATCTCCTCACTGAACTCAATTTACCCCAACCAACTCGAAACTCGTGCCAAGAGGAGAACATCCCACACATGCGTGTGTTGTCCATTAGGACGCTTTAGGAAGAAAAGAATTTCTGAAAAGCAACACCTGTCTTTTTCACTGCCTAATTCATACACCTCCATTGATACAAATATCTGTTTTTACTGTCCCCTGTGACAGCTGCCTCTGGGGACTAGTCTACCTTCAGCATGATACACTAGGTCCCAGGACCCAGGCAACTTGCCCCTAAGAGGCAGCACACGAGTGTCCAGTTACACGGTGACCATGGGGAGAGCACGGGGCTCAGGTTTGCCTTCCTTTTCTACGTGAACATCCTTGAGCAGCAGGTTCAAGTCCTAGTCCTTGGCAACAACTCACAAGATTGTCAACTTCAGCAAAACACGGGTTACCAGACTCCAAGCCAAAGAGGCACAGAGGAAGAAGTCATCGAAGACAGATTAGTCATCTGATTCGCCACAGGGTGAACGCTTTATTGAGTGCATGTTAAGGCCCCTGGGTCCTGATGGTGCAGAGATATGACTGCTTCCTCTTTCCCTGGCCTTCCCCTCCCTAAGCAGAGGATGGAGACCAATGCTTGTTTGGCAGGAAGGTGGCCCTATGTGAGGCTTGAACCTCCACTGGCAGTCAGTGGTTTGGACGGAGAGGCGAGCACTGAGTTAGGAAGCGGCTAGACAGTTTGGGGGCACCACACTGTGCACACACACACACACACACACACACCGAGTGAAAAAATATAATACCTAACCAGTCTTCCTTTGACCTTCCCTTCCCTGCGAGGCACGCTCAGGTACCTTTTTATAAGCACACCATAGTACTGCATGTGCCTGCATGACCACATAAAGCACACACACAATATACCCCCAGCTGGCTCCATATCACAGAGCTCCATCCCCTCTGATTTTCAGATGCTGGGAATAAAGACATGCATAGCATGCCTAGTTGGTTAAGGAAAAGGAATGTGGGGACATGGCTACTGAAGTAGGTTATTATATCATGAATAAAGTATCCAGTGACTCGTTCCTCCCATCCTTCTGCTTTGACATCTTCAATACATTCTTTCTAAGCTGGGTACCCATCTCATTGGCCCAATGGTAACATGAAATCTGTTGGCTTGTTTTGAGACTAGCCTTAAGACCCCTGTGTAGATAAAGATGGCCTCGAACTCCTGATCCTCCGGCCTCCATCTCCCCGTGCTGAGATTACAAGCATGCTCTTCTACATCAGGCTGGAGAATGACCATTGGGTTCCATGCATGCTAAGCAGCGCTCCACCAACCTTGTATCCCCAGTCCTAAATGTTCTAAGAACGGGACAAGATCTTTCCCCAGTTCTACACCTAATGCATTGGCCAGATTCATGTCATGAGCCCAGGCCTAAACCAATCACTGCCAAGGGGACAAGACCATGATGAGGATTTACCCTTGGAGCTTCACTTCCCTCCTGAATAGTCCCGCAATAGAGACTTTTGACTGTCAGTGCTTTGTCAACCAAAAAGAAGGGAAAATGATAATAGGCATGCACCAGTGTCTGTTATAGATTCCCACCCACTTACCTACAAGACATCTCCATCCATATAGCATGCCTTAAGAACTCTGGAATTGTTGATACTGACTATCAGCTCCACATGATAACCATCTGAGCATGTCATTGAGGGATTTTTTCATTTTAAGTTGATTTGGGCTAGGATACACGCTAAATTTGGATGGTATCATTCCATGGCTACAGTATGAGACTGAATAAAAAGGAGAAAGTGAGCCGAGCACCACATTCGTCTCTCTCTGTTTTGGGACTATGGATGCAATGGGACCAGCTACCTCAGGCCTCCGGAGGCAGCTCCTTCCTTGCTCTGGTGGACTGTCTCCTCAAAGCATAGATAAAATAAACCCTCCCCCTCTTAAATTACTTGGTACAGCAAGAAGAAAAATGAGTTAATAGAAGTTTCCTCACTATTATAAAATGCTTGACTCTGGAGTGTTATAAAAGAAAGAGAGGTAGAGAAAGCTCTTGAGCTTTGAGAAGTTCAAAACCATAGACACTTGTATCAGCACATTTCTGGTGAGGGTGTCGTGGCGGGTGGTACATGCTGGCTGGCAATGGTGACAGCATGTGTCAGAGCAAGCAGTCTCATTTCTGAGCTAGGAGGCAGAGAGAATTGGGTGGAACCAGGCTGGTTCCCTTTGCAACAACCCTCTTGAGGCACGGAAGAAGCACCTTTCCAGGGTGACTCCCGATCCCACCCCCTTAGCTTTCCCCACCCTATCCAATGTCCCCCTCCCCATGACCTCCCACTCCTAAAAAGCTCCATCATCTTTCACAAATACACCAAGAGGATCAAACCTCTGATGCACAAATCCTGGGGCCACACAATTAAGGCTCCTCCAAGCCACAGCACACAGTGTAGTCTGCAGAGAGCCCACACCTCCACCCCTCTGCCAGTCTATTTTAGGCCTGAGGAAGTAACTGTCCTGTGAGAGGAAGCTTGCTAAAGGCTATTACAGGAAGGTCTATAAAGATGCTGCTGTTTGAGTTTCCACATGAAGGGTTCCGTGATAGTGGGGCGGGGTGTGGGGGGAACAACTACAGGAAACAGCAGGGACAACTGAATTCCAGAGGCAGCCCTGAAGGCAGTGTTATTTCAGCTAAGAGCTTTACCTTTTTTCCTTGAGCAAATAATACAACACTTAGACCTTTCCCCAAATAACCAGCGAGCGCATGCCTACCACAGGATTTGGTCCAGCTTTTCTCAGACTGGATCCCCTTCCTCAGGAGTCACTTATGGAAATGTTCCCCTGAGCTCAGATGGCACCTCTCCATTACCAAGCTCTCTCTGATCACGCCCCTGGAATGACATTGTTGGCACTGCAAGCTCAGGGCTGATATCTGCCAGCTCTCCTATGGGAGTTTGGGGGGGTGGGGTGGACATGGGTTTAACGTTACAAAATTACACCATTCTCTTCTGCCCGCCTGTTGAGTATTTGGGCACACATAACTTCTGGCTCTCTGTTATCAACCCTAAGAGCTGGCACACAGCAAAAGAGGCAGGAAAACTCTTCCAACTGATGCAGCCTTTCCTTTCCCTAACTAATCAAGCAAAAGGAAACTCTTGTCTCACTTTTGTCTTGCACCGATCATGTGCCAGGAGCTCAGGCACTTTCCTTATATAATGTTTTGTTTGACACCACCACCCCCCTCCCCAAAAGAAGAACTGTGAGATTCTTCACTGTTTATGTAAAAGGAAATGGAAGTTTAGGAAGGTTGAGAGAAAGGCTAATATAGACCCTGAAGGGCCATATAAAGAATCAGGACAGACTCACACCTTCACACACATATAGAGTGGGTAATGAGCTCAATGACCTTGTTTGAAGTCTTGCCACTTAGGAGCCATAGGGCCTTGAGGGAGCTAGTGCATCTCAGTTACCCTTGTGGTTAGAACACCTTGTCTCTCACAGGGTTATGATGGAGAACAAATGACTTAGAGAGAAAACACCTTAGGACACTGCTAGACAAACACCCACAGGAAAGGAACATCATCCATTACCACTGCCCCCACGTGCTGGGGCTTCCCATGTCATCAAGAAGAATGTGTTTCATCACCCAATCACCTGAGGCAGGAAGATGGACCTGCACAGAGGACAGGACACCAGGGTACATGAAGACCACCCCTCAGATGAGCAGACCAAGAGACCAGTGGGTTAAAGCCACAAAAATACATAGATCCTATCCCATAATGACTCTAAGGGGCAGTCCGGCACTCAGCTGTGGAACCCCAGTGGAGGTCACAAGAGCTAGCTTCGCTCCCCAAAGCCCAGCTGCTGACAGTACACCAGCGCATTGAAGAAGCTCGAGAAAGCTCCCAGACTAACCAACACGCACAGTCCCACTCTCCCCATGTCCAGTGCGTCATCTTGTCCTTAGTCAGTATCAGTCCCATGAATAGAACTCAGAATCCCCAATCCTAATTCAGTAATTTTTTTTTATTATCTTCTATCCTTTGTATCTAGCTGTCTTCTGTCTCCCTGCTCCCTCCCTCCTTCCTTACGAAATAGTTTTTCCTCACCACTAGTCAAGGTTAGACACGGAAGCTTGCAGGGTCCCTGAACCAGGCTTCCTCCTTTCTCAGCAGTAAGTACCTACAGCAGATGAAGACAGGAGGAGCAAGCTCAGTAAATACTTGCTCTCTGAATTCAACCTTTAAAACAACCACCAAAAAACAAACAAACAAACAAACAAACAAAACAAAACAAAAGGTTTGCGTGTAGCCCAGGCTATCTTCAAACTTGATAGGTAGCTAAGGATGACCTTGAACTTTTCCTGCTTTTCCTGCTTCCTCCACCCAGTGAGATTACGTGTGTACACCGCCACGCCAAGCTTATAGGGTACCACAGATTTAACCCAGGGCTTTATCCACGCTACACAAACACCCTACCAACTACATCCCCATCCCCGACGCCAACATTTTATTGCTAATGTGTTAATAGAGAATTTTTTTTTTTTTTATATTTTCATGAATGTTCTTTCTTCTTCAGCCTTCTGAAGAAGCCAGAATGAATTAAGCAACCTGGTACCTACCAGAAAAAAAAAAAAAAAAAAAAGGCAAGCTGAGGCCTCTTCACAGAGCCGAGGCCCTGGAAAGATCAAAGTCCTCTCTGAAAAGATAGCCTGAGTGTGTCTTTCCAACTGTCCAGAGAAGTGGCAAGAAAGCCTTAGGACAGCGGTTCTCAACCTTCCTAATGCTGGAACCCTTTAAGAAAGTTCCCCATGTTGTGGTGAGCCAAACCATAAAAACTGTTTTCGTTGCCATTTTAGACCTGTAATTTTGCTACAGTTACGAATCACTATGCCAATATCTGCTCTGCGACCCTTGTGGGAGGGTCGTTCGATCCACTAAGGGGTCTTGACCTACAGGTTGAGACCCGCTGCCTTAGAGTCTGGGGCAGGGTAAGCATGGTTCCCTGAACGCTCTGGGTAGGCGAACTCTCTTCTACCAGGAGCCTAGTGATCAAATCTTCAGCCCAGAATCTCTGGCAGAAAGCCAGGGGCCCAGGAAACATTCAGGGCTGCTACAGAAAAGACAGACCCCTCTGGTACGCAGGATACCTGAGGGCTCCCTGGAGCCCAAAGTACTGTGTTCCCCAAACAGAACACACCACAAATAAAAGAAGTAACTCATTCAGAGCAAGTATAGTGGGCGGGCCTGAACGAGAGCATCAGCGTGTTTGAAATGATATAAAACCGAGAGGAGAAGCCCAAAGGAAGGAGCAGGATCCGGGGATAAGTGGCAAGGATAAGAAGTGGAACAGGAAGCCCTTTTCATCCTACGCCATCTCCCCAGCCCTTCAAGCACAATCTGACAAAGAACCAACAGGAATTTCTACGAATGACAGGAACAGTCATCACCACTGAAAACTTAAGGATGGAAAATTCTAGAAGCAGGACAACGTGGCTGAACGACATGAGCAACGTGTAACTCTTCCTCCTCTCCGCTCACTACTGCACAGAATAACGGGGTCCCACTCCTTCTACCAATCCCTTTCAGAGTGACCCATGTTACGGGAAAGACGACAAAATCAACAGCTTCTCTCAAGATGGCTGCAACAAAGCCACTGTAAGGGTACCCGTCATGTTCTTCCCACATTGTCCAAGTCAACTATGTACAGCTAGAGGGGGGCTGTTGGGTCACGAGCAGAGAGCCCTGAGTCTACCACTGCTCCCCTCAGGCAACCATTCCCTCTGGCCATCCTGCTTCAATGGCCTCACAGACGTCAGGGGACAACAACTACACAGCCTGGCTAAGCATCCCTCTTTATTTTACTCCAACAGAGAAATCACTTTGGTAAGACATGCACACAGTATATATATATACTCTCTCTCTCTCTCTCTCTCTCTCTCTCTCTCTCT
>NC_034606.1:30019644-30034542 GCF_900095145.1 Mus pahari
CACACACACACACACACACACACACACACACACACACACACACACACACAGAGGATTTAGTGCACACAGAGGATCTCTGACCAAAAATAAAACGTCATGCTCAGGTTTGAACAGGGAAGTAAGTGCAGGCATTCCCGGAACGGGTGCAGTTGCCATCTTGCCGTCCCTCTTCCTGTCTTGCCTACAGAGATCCAGAAGAGCCTGCTACTGCAGAACTTGTGTCACATCTGGAGGAAGTACCACTGGGTGTGCTCTCCTTCGCCCCAAACTAGACTCCAACTGGGCCCCAGGCAAGGCTGAACCTGCTTACTCCTGGTTTTCCAAGTCCGTGTGCACCTTCACACTTCCTGGCTGGAGGCAAAAGAAGAAGAGGAAACACCAGAAATACCACAAGACTCGTGGTGTTTCCAGGGGGATGGGAGGGGATGATGGAGAACTTCAGGTAGCCAACGCCCTCGGCTCTGCAGCCCAGTGTGCTGGTGGCCAACAGAGCTAATGTGGATCTCCAAAGTGCTTACGCCTCAGGAAAGCATCTGGTTTCCAGGAGTATCTGGGACAGGAGCCCATTTTCTCTAACTGAAAGCCTGCTGAAATCTGGTCTTAATTACCCCCTAACAGCAACGTGGCTGCACGACACATCATGGCCGAGGCCCTTGCTCTCAGACAATGAGGCCACCTACCCATGCACCACTGGCAAGCTGGGCCCGCCGTTAGTGTTTCCCCCAAGGCACAAACGGATTTGTCATGGGCCAACACAGGACCTCTCCTGACCTCTCTTGTGCCTTTGAGGACAAGGCTGGCTCAAATTGGGAACGCTAGCCCTGACTTTGGAACCAAGATTTTAGCTGAACAAAAGGGGGCTTCGTGACGTGCTGAGAAATGAACTCTAAGACAAGTTTCAATAAGAGGAACAGTCCCCTGGCCCCCGACTCCCGTTTTAGAGAGAGGATGTGATGACAGGTGAGCTGGGAGGACTTTTATAACTGATGACCTCATTCACTGCTGAGGAGGGATAAGAAGAGTTGGCATCCCTGGGCTGATAGGAAACCATCAGGCCTAATTCCCCACAACAGAGTACAGAGGAAGGACTAAACACTCATCACTAGTGTCATAGGAAATGTCCCTGACCTGTCTTCCTTGCTTGGTTAGCAGTCTCTCCCCTGACTACCCACAGCATCCTCGCCCGCCCCCCTGCCCCCGCCAACACACTCCAAAGGCATCCCGAGGACATGTTCAGTTTTGTGGGAAAAGGAACTGAAGGCTGCAGACAGAAGCAGTGCTACCAGGCAGCCCTTCTTCAAATAATGACAGTGGGGCTGGGGATGTTGGTGCTCGTCTATCCGGCATGAAGCGTTGGGTTCTAGCCACCGCACTCCATAAACCAGATGTGGTGACGTCCACCAGTGATCCCAATTGTAATCCTCCAACTTAGAAGACGGGAGCAGAAACGTCAGAAGTCCAAGGTCAGCCTTCAGCCTTGGCAAGGGGGAAAACCCAACCAACGTAGAGAAAGTGGCTGAGATCACACAGCAGCCCAGAGCAAACACCTAACAGGAGAGAGATTCCAGAGGTAGAATCAAAGTGGCCCTAGGAAACCTGGTGTGGGCATTGTTGACTTGGGAGACATGAGCCAAGTACACAGCTGGCTTCCAAAGCGGGATGGGGGGTGGCGGGGGTGACCTAGCCCTCTTTAGAGCATAGAAGGACACCTTGACTTTAGAATGCTGAGGCCTATTCAGTCCTCCAGAGCTGTAAGATGATAACTTCTGTTGGCTAAATCACGTTTCTTTGATTACTACAGCAACAGATAAACTAATACACTATCACTACACTCACCTTAAAAAAAAAAAATACCACTTTTATTCACATGCCTGCTGCCCAAGTCAGAAAGAACAGCTCACATTTCTTGAACCTACATGTATTTGTCTTTAGCATTTATCATTCAGTATTGAGGGCCAGTCTGAATGTTTCACAGGCATAAGATATGAAGAAAAGGTCACTTCAGTGCAACAGGATAAGAAGGGTGCTCAAGAGCTCAACCAAGAGTGGGGCCAGGAACTTGAAAGCATCTTCCTGGAGATAAAGACATGGATGCATTTAAGAAGATAAGTGGGAGTCAGCCAATGAGAGAGGAAGAACATGCCAGGCAGGGATAAGGGAACAGATGCTCAGGGGAATGACACAGCAGGTGCATGGTAAGGAAGCGCTTCAGTGGCTCAGCTTCAGGCCGGGGAACAATGTCTCCAGTCTCAGCATCTCATCTTCTCTTAGTTTAAGGACCTCTGTCATCCTCTCTGCCTGAGACCTGCCTATGGATCCCAGCCTTAGCGCAGTCCCTACAAAGCTTTTTCCCTACAAACCATAACTCCTCCCACATTTTTCCTGTCCCCAATATGAGGCCACCGTGCCCCAAGCTGCTTGAGATAGAGTCAGAAGACGCATATTTGAGTCCTCCTCCCCATCCCCGACCATGTCCCATCATCTCTATAGAATCCATCGCATGTATCAGTTCTATCTCCATGTCCTAACTACGACTCACTAGCTCCTTCCCCCCCACCTCCACTGCAACCGGAGGGTCTGCTCTATAGCAAAACGGCATCCTATTGAAGCTTTGCTGCACCTACTCTTTATTTCTATGACCCACTCTTCATGAAGCAGGCTCTTCAAAATGTCGCTCTACTCCTGAGCCTAAACTCAGTAATGCGCCCTTTGGTGGGAGGATCCAAGCTGTGTGAAATGGGCTCTAAAACACTTATCAATCTCACCTTGCAATATTCACCACAGAGCTCCTGACTCGGGTCACTCCCTGGAATACTTGGAGCCCTCCTGTGCACAGAAGTCTTTGTATATTCCTACCCATCTCCTCGGAATGTCCCTCCCCTACATCTCAGCCTAGCCACTCCTCTATCTTCCAGCCTCAGACCTGGCTCCCCCTGGTAAACCAAGAGCCAACACTGTACTCACACCCTCCTCTTCGTTCACTGATTTCCTGGGTAACTTACATCCCACAAGTTTTCATTCTTTATGAGTTACCAGCTTCTCCCAGATGCCCAGGTCCTCTAGTGGAATACAAGCCCCAGGAGGGTGGGGTCTCATCGATCCTGGTCCTCACTGTCTCACTGGGACTCCATGCAAGGCTTAGTGTAGAATAGGTGCTCAGTGTATGTTTGGGGAATTGATTAATTAAATGAAAGAGAATAATCCTGGCAATGAAAGATGGGGCAGAAAAGACACAGGCCGTGAGAACAGGGTGCTATTCATCTTTGCATGACTACTACCTCCCACAGTGGAGCCACTTAGCAAATGTTTACTGCATACAAGAAAGAATGACTCAATCCAGATGAACTTGAGTAAGGCTGTCCTTTCTGGGAAAGACTCCCAAGGAGTCCCCTCTTTGGGGGACACTCATGTGTGTGTGTGTGTGTGTGTGTGTGTGTGTGAGAGAGAGAGAGAGAGAGAGAGATCCATCTGCCTGAATGCACATACAGATGACTGTACACAAGAATCAAATGGGGTCTCTCACTGTACCTAGGCCAAGGCGTGCTAGCAAATTCAAGCAACCATGCTGTCTTCACCCACTCAGTCTGTGGGTGCTAGATTTACCGGGGCATTTGGCCTTTTAACATGCATGCTAGGGATTTGAACTCATGTCTTTCCGCTTGTTCGGCAAACGCTCTTTTCCATGGAGCCATCTCCCCAACACTCTCTTGGTCCTTCTTAGGAGGCAGCAAGTCTAGAGCACACAGCAAGTGCTTAATAAGTGCGAGATGTCACTGTCAGTATTGTTCATGTAAGGATCATCTGGGCAGATTTCTAGAAAAGACCTTTGAGCCCACGTCAGATACCCCAGTGAGCGGAAAAGAAGATGGAAGGAGAAAATGTAAAGGCCCAGGAAGATCCCATCCGACACAATGAGACCTTGGTAGGGAAAACCCATGAACAGCACAGGTACAGGGGGCTCTCGTGTCCCCCCCAGACCACAGCCACCTGGGTGCAACACGGAGCAGCCGGCTGGGAGGAGGGTCTGGACGAAGAGGGCTCAGCCTGAATGCACACATTCATCTCTGGGCTTGCAGGCCCTGCGCTGGTTTTGAAAAATCTAGCTGGCTGTGGTTGTGGCGGACTGGAGAGGTGTAAGGAATTTCAATTTCCTTCACCAAATGGCAAGCTTGTGAAAAAGCCCTTTCTCTCCCAACATTATCACATACTAAAAAAGGAAAAGCCAGCCACTCAGCTTTCAAGAAGAGGAAACTAGGTGGGCTGCCTAGCTCACAGAGAGAGGAGGATTCAGAATGGAGACTTCTGGAAAAAAAAAATCTCACAGCACATTCTGTGTCAATACAATGCTGGTTTGGAGTTCATCTGTTTCAAAGAAAATGAGAGAACAGAGAAAAGCAACCCCCCCCCCCATATATAATAACCGCAATTGTATGTTTCAAATCCATTTGAAAGCTGAATCCCAAATCCACTCGTGTCAGCGAACAGGAGAAGTTGGGCAATACTTTTTTCTTTCTTTCTTTCTTTTTTAGTTTTCTTTTTTTTTTTTTTAATTACCATACAAATACTAAAAACCATTGTGCATTTCTAAACAGGGTAATTTAAAAACCCCTTATCTCAAAATATGTTCTTTGAGATAACTGCATTGCTCAGAAACAGCAATAATAACAGATAAGAGAACAGGAGAAGGTGCTAAAGTGGAGAGGGTTGAAAGACACTGTAACACTCCTGGTTTAGTGGCTGGCAGATCACAATCTGGCATAATCACGGTGGCCAGGCCCAGGAGTTTAGAGGCTTGGCCAGGCCACCAAGTAGTTGTGTCCATAGAATCTTTCTGAATCTCTTCTACATTAAAAGAGAAAGCAGTTATTTTCTGAGATTCTTTTCTTCTATAGCACCGCCCCCCCCCCAAGCCCCTCTCCCAATGGCCACTACACAGGGGCCTTCCAGGGGCCTTCCAGTGGCCCGGCAAGAAGACCTGACACTGAGGCTAGAATAGACACGAAACTGGCCTAAAAATTACATTCTGTGTTTTACAATCTCAAAACATTACTCAGCAATCCTGTATCACTGCTATCCCAGAGTCAATTCTGCTCACACAACCTGATGGAGTCGACGGAAGAGGGAAAATGGTCTTTTTGCATCTGTACAGCTAAGGCTAAGGTCAAGTTAACTTGGTCTAGACCTGGCTAAGCCTCTCCTTGATAAAAAAGAACCCGCCCTACAAGGGCGTGAGATGGTGTCTCTGGATGAATTAAACATCAGAAAACCAGATACCAGCGAGTTTCTTTATATTTTTTTTTTCTCGCTCTCGTTTAAACTTACTGTTGCTCTCATAAAAAGCATCAGGTTCCAAAATGGTACAAGCGGAAGAAGACATTAGGCACTTCTCAGCTCCCAAGGGGGATGACCACCCCCATTCCCGGTTTCTTTTCCTTTTAAGTGGTCTGGGGCCTGCCTGGCAGCGCCATGTCCAGGCCGGGACCCGCGCCGAGGGGAACTTTCCTCCGCTGCGCCCGAGACAATGCGGCGGCCAATGCTCGCGCCTCCCCGCCGCGCGGAGAGAGAGCGCCCCTGGAGAACCGGGAAAAGTGCCGGGGAGGAGAAGGAAAGCGCCCCCGAGAGCAGGGAGAGCGCCCCAGAGGAGAAGGAGAGAGCCCCGATGGGAGGGGAGAGTGCCCGGGTGGACAGAGAAAGCGCCCCAGTGGACTCGGGGAGCGCCCCGGCGTCTGCCGGGCCTCCTCCCGGAGCGGGGAGCCTTGCGCCCCGGGCGCACGCCCCCAACCCGGGTCGCCTCCGCGGAGCAGGGAAACGCGCGCTCCGGCGCTGCGGCTGCGGAGTCCCCGGGCCGCCCGGCCAACCCCTGCAGAGCCGGCCGCGCGCCCCGCACGCCCCCGGCTGGTGCTCTGCGGGCGGACGGGGACACCCGGAGCCCACAGGGGGTGTGCGGGTGGCCGTGCAGCGCCCCACCGCGCCTGTTCCCGCCGCCCCGCCGCCTCGCCACTCACCGGGACCGGGCGGGCCGCTGGGCATTATTCCATCGCGGGCGCGGCGAGGCCGGGCGAGGCGCGGGAGCCGAGCTCGGCGCAGGAAGGGGCGGGCGACCATGTGCCGAGGAGGGGGGGGGAGGAGGAGGCTGGCGACGCGGAGCCGCTCTCTGGAGCCCGCTCGGCGGCGGCGGCGGCGGTGGCGGCGGGGAGCGGGCTGCAGGAAATCCAAACACTTCGGCAGGAAATCGGAATCCTGACTAAGCACTCCCGGCCCGCGGCTGCCCCGCGCCGGGGGCTCCCGCCGCGTTTAACCCTTGGCCCGCCGGGCACACTTCAGGGCGCGGGAGTATAGGACAGTGCAGGAGGAGATGCACGGGGAGGGCCTCCTTCTTGGCCACAGAAGGCAGAGGTGGGGCTTATCACCAGAGAACCTTGGCCTTGAAGTGGGGCTTGCTAAAGCTGAGACACCAAAAGACTGTGGCCTCTCTCCCATCCTGTCCTGACTTCTCCTAGGCTACTTTCTCCTGTTCCTTTCGGTTGATTTCTATCTTCTTACCCAGTGCCTGGAGGCAAAACCTTTTGGATAGCACAGAGGTGATCTGGCTAGCATTCGAGCACTCCGGGCTCTGAACCATGGTTGGAAAATGGCCCTTTCCTCTTTCCTGCAAGTGATACTTCCTTGAGGCTCAATTTCTCAAACAAGAAAGGAGTGTTCGTAGACTTAATTTGAAAGCAAGATGCTTAGACTGGCATGCTGGAGACATCAATGCTATCTATGCCGCGGTATTACGGCACTCTAGAGATGTCAGAGAAGGGAAACCTCTAACTTGTGGACTGTGTGTTCTGCATGTCTGTGTGGACCTACACAGCTGGGGGGGGGGCAGGTCTGGCCCAAGGGTGTCAGTTTCTCCCAAATTACTGGTGATTGTTTTTCTTTGAGTCTTCCAGAAACTGCTGTCTGAAGAAGAAAAGGTCAGCCACTGCCGTAGTAGACCCCTTTCTGGTGAAATTAGAAACTCACCAGGCCTCACAAGATTGGAGATTTTGTTCTTAACCTGAGGTGGGAGGCTTGGGGGGAGGGGGGAAGGGCCTTGAGCTGCTCCAGGAGGTTTAGGAGAACCAGCCAGGAAGTCTGGGCGGCCATGGGGAGTGATTCATTGTGGATTCCCGAGGAAATGCCACATTTTACCTGTAGGCTGCAGTTTGGTGGTTTTACTTGAGTGTTTTAGATTCCTCTTGCTCTCAAGACTTAGAGGAAGGACCGCGTGTGGATAAGGGAGAACTGAAATGAACATGCTGGGAACTGAAACGTGGGTACCAGCTCGCCTCCCAAGGACAGACCTGTGCTTGGCACCCAAAGGCATGTCTTTTCTCCAACACTTTCTGTAGTTACAGGTCACAGGAAAAGCTCCAAGCTGGACCCCCAAGAACCCGGAATGCCTGCCCCTCACAGCTAACATCCTTTTGGAAAGAACCTCTACCCAACTGAGGTCGGCAGATAAATCACAGAGTAGAAGTCAGGCCCTCACAGTTCACTGTTTGATCCACTGTGTCTGACCCCAACATCCTCACCATCCGCACCTCTCCCAGCATCCCGCCCCTGGTCCTATTGCTGCATAGCTCCTGTCTCTATTGTATCTTTCTGGATGCTTGCTTAACATTTCCCCATGGCTAAGCTGCATCACAGCAGAATTCTTGACTGTCTCTTTTGTTCCCACTCTCAATGCCAAGAACCATACCAGCACATGGGAGCCCCTCAGTCAGCACAAGTTGGCTATAAGGGACAAAGACTAGAAATCCAAATCTGTCTGTCATCCAAGCATGCCAATTCACTCTCTTCCTCAGCTCCCTGAATCTTTCACTCGGAGACTTGACATGGAGTGTTCAGTGTAATGGAAGAAGCGCCAGTGGGCTCTACTAATGGTCCTGGGAAATGAACGCTGTGAACAATTAGGACTGTCAGTTGATGTAACTGTAGTCTCTTTGGCACATCACCAGTTAATTATGCCCTCCTCTGGTACTTCCCCAGCATCTCCTCATTAAAGGCCTTGCCTATAGGGCCAGGGCATGATGGCACATGCCTGTAATCCCAGTACTCAGAAGGATGAGGAGTTCAAGGTCATGTTTAGATACATAGAGAATTTGAACCTCACCTAAGATGCTTGAGACCCAGTCAAGACTACTTGTTGCATTATATGTCATATTAAGTGGCAAGCCATTCTGCAGTGAAATGAAGGGAAGGGTCTACATTAATGACCCCTTTCTCTAAGGAAGGCCTTAGGACCAAGGTGAATTAAATCTGTTTAGCATTGGCCAAGGGACCCAATAGTTTCTTTGCATTTGTTCTCCAAACAGACAAGCAATTACCCATTCTTTCACTACTCACCACCCCGCTTTCTCCTCCGTCCTTTGTTCTTCCTGGAGTCACTTCCCAGATGAAGTAACCGTACCTAACTCATGGTCTCCAGGTTTGCTTCTGGGACAACTCAATTCACAACAGCATTTTATCTCTCTATTCATGCTGACTGTCTGGGCACTCCCCACGTGCCTGAGCCAAGACAGCATGAACAGGCTTCATAGTTGGGTAATACTGGAAGGTCTGCATCCTTAGAAGGAAAAGCTCACATGCAGTAACAGAAATCAAAAAAGACTAAAACACTTTTGCACTATTTTATAGTTCAGAAAACTGAGACACCTGAATGTCGAGTGACTTGCCTGAAGCCAAACAGTTAGTGAGTGGAGGAGCTCTGGTCTCCCAAACTCTTTGCCACCCATACTGCCTTTCCTGGTGGTTGAAGGCATGGGTACCAGCTATAGCTGAATATATTCTTAAACCGCATAGAAGGAAGCAGGAAAGGACCATGGAGTCGAGGGAGGAAATTACTCCCAAAGAGAGGAGATGGCCAACATTCATTAGTATCCCAGAAAATTCAGTCCCGTGAGGATGGAGAGGTGAGCATTTATTGTACTGGACAGTTACAAGGCTACTCTGACTTCTACCGGGGCTGTGTGGATGGAGCAAAGGGATGGGAAGCCAGATTGCAGTGGGCTGAGGAATGAGTGGGAGCATGCAAGTGTAGACAACTCTTTTGAGAAATGTGGCTGTCTAGCACGTGGGAGGCAAGGGTGGAGGCTTCTCAAAGATGGCCGGGCATGCCAGCGTCTGTGGGGGGACGGGAAGGTTCCCTTGGAGCCTTTGCAGCTGCAGAGGCAGAACTGGGCCCCCCCCCCCCGCGGAGGAGAGCGGGATGGAGCAGGCTCTGAACTATGGGAGAACCACTTTGTCCACTGGAGGGGAAGGCCGGCCGATGATATCCAGAGCATCATGAATTTATCCTAGATTCACAGATAGGAATTAAGTGGGACTCTGAAGTCCCCGTAGTTGAATTCCTTACGAAATTCGTGATCAGGACAATCAAATGAGGTTGCTATAAAACGCCTTCAACCTCATGACGAAAACAGAATAAGAAGCTATTTTGGCTCCAAGTATGTTAGTGAATCAGGAGCAGTGAGGCTGAGGGAAGAGTTAGGAGACAGCTGGCACTGTGTGCTGGCTGATGGGGGTGCAGGGCACATAGGAGGGACAATGGTGCTCACCTGTGAGGAGGAGGAGGGGGAGGAGGAGGGGGTATTTTTAACCATCACAAAGAGGGAGAAGGAGAAGGTTCTGAGGAGGAAGGTAATGAGTTCCTGTTTGTGCTCAGTGCAGAGAAGGCAGTGTGGGTGTGGTTAAGAGTCTCAGGCTTTGCAGGGCTGGGGTAGGGGCCAGGCTTGAGGGTGGAGGGAGGGGGAGAGGGAGGTAGAGGAGCCTGCACAGTTGGTAAGTGGGGGAGTTGGCACCTAAGAAGGCAACGCCCTATGCCAGCTCCTCACTGTCTTGCTTTGCTCAGATTTCCCCAGTGCTGGGTTTCATTCCTAGAGCTGTTGGTATAGGAAGTTGGTACCTTATTACCAGGGGCTTCGTACACACCGTAGGACGGTGAACAGCATTCCTGGCTGCAGTCCACTGGATGTCAGCAATGAAACCTAGTCCGAAGGACCAAAGCTATCACTAGACGTGGTCCAGTGTCTCCTGGCAGCAAAATTGCCTCCCAGGCAGAAGCTCTTTTCTATCATCTTTTTCTCATCCTCAGCTAATCATAGAATTATCAGAAAGTGAACACCCTGGGAGCTGGGGAGATGGCTCAGACAGCAAAGTAAGTACCGCTCGAGCATAAGGGCCCTGAGTTTGACTTCTAGCACCCCTGTGAAAAGCCTTCCTCGTCATCCAAGTACTAGGGAGCCAGAGACAGGAAGACCCCTGGGTCTGCTGGCCAGGTTCAATGAGAGAATGTACGTTAATAATAATTATTAATATTAATAATAATAATGGAGAGGGATTAAGAAAGACATTTGATGTCAACCTCTGGCTTAAACACACACACACACACACACACACACACACACACACGCACAGGGGGTGGGGAGGAGAGAACACTTGATCTGGGCATGGTAGTACGTGTCTGTACTCCTATTACTCTACAGGCTGAAGCAGGAAGATTATAGGTTTGAAGCCAACTTGAGCTACATAGGGAGACCTTATCTTAGACAAAACAACAACACAAAACAGATGTGATAGCACATGCCAATAATCCCAACATTTCAGAGGTGAAGACAGACAGAACAGGAGGTCAGCATCATCCTGGCTGTATATGGAGTTCTAGCCTGGGCTACTTGAGGCCTGCCTCAAAAGGTGCCCCTCCCCCTAGTTCCTAATTTTTTTTTTTTAAAAAAAAAAGGATAGAAGCATTCGTTTCCAGTTCAAATCCTGACTTTATTGTCTTCTGTCTTTATTGACCTTTCAAGACTTTATTCCCTTCTCTGGGCTTCAATATTCTGTAGTTTTGTTTTTACCTGTAGAATCAAGTTGTGGAGAATGAAATTAACAATTCATGTAAGTACTGGGTTCAGACAGAGTGGTGGCCCTCAGTCATCAACTGCTACTCTTGATAGTATTTAGGCTCTGATGTTCCGTCCAGTAAACATTTTGAAATTGGGGCCTGTAGGTCTCGACCTCACAGACATATTAAAGACAAGAGAACATCCTGGAGGTGATGGACATCTGCACGTGAACTGCAGAAAGGAGAGAGACTGGAGCCAGAATCCTAAGGAACAACTACATTTACCAAGCAGGTGGAGGTAGAGCCTGCAGTGGAACTTGAGTGATTAGAAATACAGGCGAGGAAACTACCTGCGAGCAAGTCTTTCTTCCAGACAAGGTAAAAAGTACCCCTGGCCTTTTGGGAAATATTCGTGAAGCATGTCAAATGGTTGTCACCTTGGGGGATCACGTCCCCATTGATAAAGGGACGAGCTGTCACTGGGTGCTCACTTTAGGTAGAACCGATATTTATGATATTAACAAACATTTCGCACTCACAACACTATCACAAAGCTATAATGTAGGGACTATTTGCCATCCCCATTTGCATAAAGAAACTGAGATGTTAGACAAAGGGAGAGTGAGTTTCTCAGGCAAGACTGGAGGGGAACCAGAGCCTTAGCTTCTTTTCTGGTTGCTGTAATAAGAGGGGAAGTTTATTTTGACTCCGTGTTCAGGGTGCATCATTACAGTGTGTGTGGGGGGGAAATCAAGGCATCCCCAATCTAAACACTGGGAACAGGGAACACAGGCTGCAGCTCTTTCCTCCACATGTAGAGTCAAGGATCTCAGCCAGGAAATTGGTGTCAACCAGAGTGGTTAGTGTTCCCCCCTCGATTAATAGAACCAAGAGATTCTCTTGAGTTGACAGTTGTCCCTGACCATCACAAATGGCCTTTCACAAAAAGAGATCAGTATGAGGAAAGGAAGAGGCCCAAAGGAATCTTTGGCTGAAGAGTGTGATGTAGAGTTGATGGTTGCAGCATGCCTGTAATTCCAGCGCTGGGGAGGCCTACCTGGGCTATGTGATGAATTTGAAGCCAATCTGAGCTATGTATCAAGACTGTCTCCAAAAGACAAAACATGATGGTTTGGGAGTGTTGGGAGGCCATCCATTTGGGGAAGAGATATACCCAACATTGCTGCAGTATAGCCTAAGGCAAAAAGAAAAGCCGCAAACACTTCATAGATACACCAGCAGTCCGGAGAGCAAACCAGAATCCGCAGCAATGACATTACCTAGCAGGGACAGCCAGGCCTCAGCAGGAGTCAGCAGGAGGGACCAGAAGGGACACCAGGGGAAAGTTCTCTGCTGTGCCTCTCTCAGGGAAGTTGTGAGACTCACAAGCATTGAACTGCAACTCTACCAGCAAGCCAAGATCCCTCTCCGTCACTGTCCATCAGTCCTATTTGTACCCTCCAAACACCACGTGTCCTCCATGTGCCTTGCCTCCTCTGCACATGCACCTGTCTCAGCTAACAGCACACTGCCAATCAGCCCAAGACCATGGAAGCAGAAAAAAAAAAAAAGCCTCAACAAATCACCAAGAGTTTTTTGGTGCAGTTCTCTCTACAGAGTCCCGACAAAGGGAGTTCAATTACACAAATGTAAGGCAGACAAATACATCTGTGTTCTTAGCAAAGAATCCCTCATCACATGTTCTTTCCCGAATCTGCTTCAGTCTTTCAAAATACCATCCAACTGACTTTCCGAAGAACACCTCAGTTTCCACTTCAATGTTAATATAGTCAACTCGGCAGGATCTAAAATCACCTAGGAGACCAGCCATAGGCATACTCGTGAGAGATCGCCTAGATTAGGTTAGCTGAGGGCAGAAAGATCTACCTTAATTTTGGGTAACACCACTCCACAAGATGGGAAAGGGTGAGAAAGTGAGGTAACCGCTATGGTTCCTCTCTCTCTCCTGATTCTTTACTGCAGGTTCAATGTGACAAGCTTCTCCCTAAAGCTAGGGACAGTCGTGACTTCTCTACCCTTAAACGGAGCCAAAATGACCTCTTCCGTCCTTTCCTTGAGTTGCTTTTGTTGGGGGGTCTTTTATCACAGCAATAAGAAGTGTAACTAAAACAGTTACTTCCTCTCTTAGAACCCTTTGGGGTATCAAACAGAATGCCAAATTCTTTCGGCTTCTTTTTACTGCTTGTGACTAGATGACTAACCTGGGTCATCCCCTTTGTCTCTTAGCCAAGGCAAAAAGCAAAGAGCCTGATTCCAGCAGCCCCACAGGACCCAAAGCAACGGGGAACATTTAATTCCATGAGAGCCCAAAGGTTTCCAGGAACTCTTGACCGATAGACACCCAAACCCTATCAAGTGTCCGCTCCAAGAGGTTCTACTTTAGGCCAGATGGAGATGCTTGCTGCAGAGCAAACACTGTGGGGGAATCTGAGGAGAGGAGGGAAGGAAGTGGGTTAGCCCACACCAACCAACAGAAGTAAGTGGTTAAGAACTTGCACTGACATTGGTAGGCCTCAGCTGAAATTCTGGCTCAATTACCTATGAGCAGTATGATTTTACATCGTACCTTAAAGTGCTGAACCTTAGTTCCTGAGTAAAAAGTGGGATCGTTGCAAGCATCCCTTTCATATGACTGCTAGGAAGATTAAAAGGTTCCAGCCCAGACTGCCTTCCAACTTGCTGTGGACCAGAAGCTGACCTTGACTCTCAACTTCCAGCCGCTCTCGTCCCGTTGCTGGGGTAACAGGCATGTGTCATCATACATGTCCAATGTTAGTTTTCGTTTTAAAGATGCAGTTCTTACAGTTTTAATTTGTCTACCAGAATTTATGGATTGGAAATGTTTTGCCAATGAAGTAAGGTTAAGATGCAGGCCCATGAAGAGGTGATGGGGCCATGAGGACTGTGACTTCGTAACTAGATGAATATCATTATTACAAGAATGAGTTCCTGATGAAATCCAGCTCTCATTTATATTCTCTCTCTCTCTCTCTCTCTCTCTCTCTCTCTCTCTCTCTCTCTCTCTCTCTCTCTCTCTCTCTCTCTCTCTCTCTCTTCCTCCCTCCCTCTTCTCCCTCCCTATCTTTCACTCCCTCTTTGCCTCCTGCTCCATGGCCTCTGATTTTATGTGTAATATGACTTTGAACTTCTGATTCTCTTGCCTCTTCCTCCAAAATTCTGGGATTATAGGTATGTGCCATGAGGCCTGGATTCATGCATTGCTGGGTACCAGTCCCAGGACGTCATATATGCTAAGCCAGCACTTCATCAACCAAGCCACATCTCTAATCCCCAGCTATTCTTCATAAATTACCCAGGTTCCAGTGTAGACCATTTGGTTATACAGCAGGACAAAACACACTAAGGCAATCGTATCAGCATTTTTTAAAAAAAAAAATTATTTTCTTTCAAGCTACTGAACAATAAAGCCAGGATAAATACCTCAGAGGAGAACCCAGGGCAAGTTTGGCTTTGTTTCTATTTCTCCTTGTTGGAAAAGCAAGGAAAAGCATCCAGCAGGGAGGGGACAATGAGAACCAAGCAGAGAACAATGGGTCACCTAAGCTGGAAATAATTGCTACAGGTCCTCAAGCTGAGGGTTGTGGATTTAGCTCAGTGGGAGAATGCTTACCTAGCAAGAGCAAGGCCCTGGGTTCAGTCCTCAGCTCTGAAAAACCAAAACCCAAACAAAAAAAAAACCAAACCAAACCAAAAGCCAAAAGCCAAGGTAACTGGCACACATCCTCAAGCAGGGTTTGTGAAGTCAATAAATGCTAATGATTAGAGCCGCACCACACACACACACACACACACACACACACACACACACACACACACACATGCCTAACTGGCACAGCCAAAACAGAGCCCAGGTCATGAGAATGTCTTCCTCATTCCATTATTTCACCACCCTCTGCCGAGGGCTCTGGAGATGAACTTTCTTTATTTTTTTTTATTTTATTTTTTTATTTTCTTTATTTACATTTTAAATGCTATCCCGAAAGTTCCCT
>NC_034606.1:30035713-30065253 GCF_900095145.1 Mus pahari
CTGGAACTCACTTTGTAGACCAGGCTGGCCTTGAACTCAGAAATCCACCTGCCTCTGCCTCCCAAGTGCTGGGATTAAAGGCGTGCACCACCACCGCCTGGCTCTGTTTACTATTCCTAACAGACTCTCTTCAGCAAGTTTGAGCTCCAGGGACCAAAACTGGGCCTGGAACTTTAGAGAGTCCGACTATAAGGGAACTTTAGAAGTATCTAATCCTGAGATTTACTTTTACAAGATTATTGATTGATCATGTATATATATGTATGCTGGTATAAATTTATGTGCACCATGTGTATGCAGGGTCGTACAGAGACCATCCCGCTCCCCTGGAACTGGAGCTATAGAGTTGTGAGCTGTCCTGTGGTTGATGGGGACTGAACCCAGGTCCTCTACAAGAGCAGTAAATATTTTTCACTACTGAGCTGTCTCTCCAGCCCCAGGTTGTTGTTGTTGTTGTCGTTGTTGTTGTTGTTGTTGTTGTTGTTGAGGGGGAGGGGGAGGGAAGGAAAGAGAAGAGAAGAGGTAGATCAGATCTCAGTGTACTTCTAGCCCTTGGGAAGCTAAGGAGGATTGCTATGCATTTGAGGTCAGCATGAACTATACAATGGAACCCTGTCTTAAAAAGAAAAGCAGAAAAGGAGGAGAGAGAAAAAAGAAAAAAAAACATAGATATATTAGAGCTTTAGACATATAATGTGAAATAACAGAGTTCCTAGAGTCTGGGCCTACTGTTTGTGGAAAAAGCAGAAAATAGCTCTCTATTGCTTGTGTAAATAGCCCTTAATTGACCTCAGTGCTGATGTCATTACCAGTGCTGTGTGGTGCTGGTGTTGTTACCAGCCCTGTGCAGGTACTGGTGTTGTTACCAGTGCTGTGCTGCTATCCAGGCATGAGATTGCTGTGAGATTACTGTTACAGAGATGTTTACATATCCATGATTTAACTCTAGACAGAACTTTCGGTCTTTAGATTACATATTCCACTGAAATTGTAGCTGCTAGGAAACTGCCTGGGGCAGAAATCCCCTCAAAGCCAACTATTGCCACCCTAGAATTAACAGCAATAGCATTCTTAAATTCTCAGGCTAGGTGGGAGGAGAAGATAGGTATGAAGGATTCCATTTTAAAAGAGCCCCAAGAACCTCTTTCCTCCAGAACTAAAATAGAAGGTTTGATTTAAAGTGTATTCAGCGAGCACCGACAAAGTGCTGGGAACTGTCCATAGACTCTGGGAGCTCACAGTCAACTTTAGGGGAAAGAGACTATAATGGAGTAAAGAATGAAAATGAATAAATACAAAACCATAATAACTACAGTGTTACCAGGAGCAGTAAATGCAGGAATCAGAACCAGGGAAAATGTTTCTGAGCTGTGATAACCAAGAATTGACTATACACAGAAAGAGAGAGGAGGCGGGGCTTCGAGAGTTCTGTTTTCTCTGCTTCATGCTTGCAGGTGAGTACGGAAGCTCTCGGCTTCCTGCTCACGCCTCCATGCCTGCTGCCTGCCGCCATGTCTCACTCTGCCATCGTGGATTCTTGTCCCTCTGGAACCATAAGTCAAAATAAATGTCCTCGTCCTTTCGTTGCCTTTGGTCATGGTGCTTCATCAGAGCAACAGAAAAGTAATTTATACATGCGTACATTTGTGGTCATCTTGCAGGCCAGCAAGGTGGCGCACACCTGTCATGGGCTGCTTCACCTCTGGCAGGCTAGTGCGGAGTGTTGAGGAAATCGACGGGCTTCTGAGAGACTTCTAAGAGGTAGCTGCCAGGATTTCCACAGCTTGAGCTTAGAACTCACACTCATCTCTATCATGCTTCGTCGTTGGTCGATGTCTTTTTCCCAAAGGACCAAATAAGAGACAGAGTCTTGGAAATGAAAAGGACGGAGGTTAGAGATACCGCTCAGTGATAGAGTGCTTGCCTCGTATGTTGGAGGATGTGGATCTCATCTCTAGCACCATGGGAAAGACTTCCCCAGTACTCAAACCCAGGCACCAAGAGTAGGTGTGTACCTAACGTTTGAATGGCCAGAAAGAGAAACAGACCAAGCATGGTGCTTTTAGCAATCTGCAATCCAGGGAATGCTTATCAGATGAGATTGGGACCAGTTCTTCTGCCTAGAGTGTTTTGTGACTCTGTACGCTTCCCCCTACATAGTGAGGCCAGGGAGGTTTCTGTAAAATACAAACCCAGCGGCTAGAGATACAGCTGAGCAGTGAAGAGCACTTACTGTATGTGATACACAGTTAAGAGCACTTACTGTATGCAATACACAGTTAAGAGCACTTACACAGATGCTCACATAGGTGATACACAGATGCTCACATAGGTACCCACATACTCATAAAAAAAATAAATATTTTAAAAACCATAAACCTGAACTTATAATACTGCCTGATGCTGTCAGGCCTGCTTGCTCTTTAGAATCGCCAGGTAAGCCTATTCAAGATCGAGACTCTTCCCTTCACCCTGGAACCACTGAACCCCATATTTCACTCTGGAGAGCTGGTGTGAAGATATGTTCAAAAGCTGTCCCAGGCCCTGATATTGCGGCCTCTTGTGAGGCTATGCCAGTGCCTGGCAAACACAGAAGTGGATGCTCACAGCCAGCTATTGGATGGAACACAGGGTCCCCAATGGAGGACCTAGAGAAAGTACCCAAGGAGCTGTAGGGGGCTGCATCCCTGTAGGTGGAACAACAATATGAACTAACCAGTACCCCCTGAGCTCGTGTCTCTAGCTGCATATGAAGCAGAAGTTGGCCTAATCGGCCATCACTGGGAATAGAGGCCCCTTGGTCTTGCAAACTTTATGTGACCCAGCACAAGGGAAGGCCTGGGCCAAGTAGTGGGAGTGGGTGGGTAAGGGAGCAAGGGCGGGGGCGGGGGGGTATAGGGAACTTTCGGGATAGCATTTGAAATGTAAATAAAGAAAATTAAAAAAAAAAGCTGTCCCAGGGACTTAGAGGCAATTGCGTCAGCTCTGTAACCGCTGGCTGCAGGGGACACCAGATGCAAATTCTGCACTGTTGATCTTGGCTTGGCATCTCCTAGACATCTCATCTACAAACACCTTCTCTCTCAGGCTGGCACCCCTCGTCATCATGGTGAGTATTCTGCTCCTGTCATTCCTTTGTAAATGGTGAGATGAATCTAGAGAACCCTGCCATTTTTATTTCCTTAAAAAAAAAAAAAAAAAAAAAAACTTTTTATTGATTCTTTGTGAGTCTTACATCATGCACCCCAATCCCACTCATCACCCCATCCCTTCATATCTATCTTGTGCCTTTGCAACTTCCCCACAAAAACAAAGCAAAACAAACAAACAAAACCACATCTCATCACGAATGTGTCACAATGTCACATGGTGTACCCCTTTTTTGCCCACCCAGCTTTCCTGGCAAGCGTTCATTACAATGGGTCATTGATTTGGTTCAAGGCTAGGTCTGTGCTAGGCTGGCAGTACTGAATCCTCATCAGAACTCCTCTCAGATATCTTGTTGTTGCCCCGGGGTCATGGAGATCTTGCAGCTTTTGATCTCCAGGGCTGGACCCTTTGTGTGCTCCAGCACTTCACAGATGCAGAAGATGTTGGGGTGCGCCAACCCAGAGCCCTGGATCTGGGGCTGCGTGGAAGCTGAGATGGTCAGCACACCAACTAGCTCTCTTGTGCCGGTGTCACTAGGGCCAGGTCTCCTGCTTTGCCTAGGTGAGGGACAGAGATAGCTTTCCCACTCCCACACACTTGGAGCCCACTCTCCACGCCCATACCACCAGGGCCAGCTCTACGGTGCTGTGCAGGCACAGTGTGGGGTTGCTCTCCTGTTTGCTGCAGCTGGTGAGGGGCAGGGCTGACTCACCTGCCCTCATGCCCTCAGACCAGCTCTCCCACACTGCCCAGGCGAGGTGCTGGGTCTGCTTTTCCCAGTACTATAGCTGGTGAAGGGCAGGGTCTCCCGTGCCCATTCCACCTCATGGCAGAGAGGAGGTAGGTCCAGCTCTCCTGAATACTGCAGCTGGTAAGAAGCCAGGCCAGATCTCCTACACTCACTTCATCTAGGGACAAGCTGTCCTGCATCCACACCACCAGAGCCAGCTTTTCCAGGCTGTTCAGGTGAGGAGCAAGTCCCGCTCTCCTGAGTGGGGTGTCTGGCAAAGGGCAGGGCCAAATTAGCACAGTATTCACCTGACCTCAGGTGGCAGCCCAGACAAGGATATCCACATGGCTTCTGGTGGTAACACAGGCCTTAGAGACCAATGCAGACCCTGGCTATCATAGGACCATGGACCCAGACATTCTGACCTTTGGGTGGTAGCATGGCCCTCAGACATCCACATGGTCTCAGTTGGCATCCCAGACCACATATATACATACAGTCTCTGATGGCAGTTCGGGCCACATACAGTCATAGACCCCTAGCTGCAAGAGAGCCACAGACCCAGATGTGGCTCTCAGTGGCAGCTGGGGCCAGGACATCACCATGGCCTCAGGTGTCAGCACAGACCATGCAGATCAGTTTGCTCTGACCATGCCCCTCCCCCATGTCAATATGGCCTCTAGCCATCAACATGGTTTTAGGCAGTAGCCCTGACCACTGACATCTGCATGGCCTTTAGTGTCAATATGGCCATAGCCATCAGCACAGCCACCAGCTGTTGTAGGGCCGCAGACCCAGACGTGGCCCTTGTGTGTCTCTCTTCCCTGTCATTTTTATTTTTAAGCACGGAAAGTAAGCTTGTTATCATGGTTCTGAACCAGAAATGGCCACCTGACTGTTTCCCAGGCTTTCCTCTACCCCGTTTTGTTCATACCTCAAGCTGAGACCCAGCAGAGAATGCTACATAAGCCGAGGGATATTAAATTTAGGGGCCAATCCCACCCTCTTAAGATCCCCAGGAAAGTATATCCAAACTAAAATGAGCAAATTTCTCCCCCCCAGTTCCTTGTCTTCTCCCCCCATCTCCCCTGTCTCCCCAGGCTTAAACCTTTCCACTGTCAGAATTCTCCCCTCTCTTCTTTCTACAGTCTCACAAAACCCAGGCTGCCCTTGAACTCCTGGTCCTCCTGCCTTTACCTCCCAAGTGCTGAGACTGCTGCCATAGGCCACCTCACTCAGGGGGCCCTGTTAGGCAGTCAATGGTGCTTGCCTATTTTAGCATGGGGCTTGCCTATTTTACAATGCATTGGGTGTTTCACTCAGAGAAGTAGAGTCTTTCCTTGGTTATTAAGAAACCCAGAGGAGCTCTGAAGGAGTTCTATTTAGAGGGACAGAAAGTCAGACTGGTTACAAGGGGCTGGAGCATGGGGAGAATAGGAAGTCAGTATTTCATGGGTTGGGGGAGGTCCCATTTTTCTACCTTGTAAGCATGTATTAATTTATCCTGCATGTGCATGAAGGTGTGTGTGTGGGCACATGCATGCTACAGCACACATGTGGAAACCAGAAGTCATCTTGCAGGAGTCAATTCACCCTTCTACCATATGAGTCCCAGAGATAAAACTTGAGTTGGCCGACTAGAACTAAGTACCTTCAGTTGCCTGCCTGATTCTGTTTGTTAGGATGTTAAAGTCTGGGTGGCAGGCAGTGGTAATAATTGCCCAGCAATATAAGTGTAGTTAATGTCACTGAACTCTGCATTACAGATGGTTAAAATGGTAAATTTTATGTTATATATTATTTTGCTCCAATTGGTGGCACATGCCGGTAGGATTTGCTGAAGGAGGTTCGAGGCCAGCCTGGACTACACATTGTCTCAAAAACAAAACAAAACAAAACAAAACAACTACAACAAAAAGTTCAGACCTGCATCTGCCTCATCTCGGTCCTAATCCCCACTTTTCCCTCTCTGTGGCCCTTATTTTTGCTAATATTTTGTATTTGCCAGTTTCTTTTATGCTCTAGTATCCACATGGAATGTAGGCTGCATCAAGGCAGGGATTTTTGCCCCTCTTTCATTTGACTTTTCCCCCCCATTTTTACTGACATTTACTGAGCACCAAGAACAGTACTTGTTACATGGATGGTACATGAGAAACGTTTTTTGTGGGAACGAACCCTTGGTTGCTAATGAATCCTTGCTAAAGAAGGAAAGGATAAAATGATTCTTTCACCTGATTTATTGGGCACCATTTTCCATTTAGGTCAATTTTATTTCCACTCAATATAGAAGAGCCACAGCCAGTCACTAGGTTATGGCAAATTATAACTTGCATTCATTTTTTATCATTTCTTTAGGATATGTGATATGTGCTATTTCTAATTATCTATTTAGTTACTTATTTTTTATGTGTTTTGGTGTTTTGCCTGCATGTATGGTCTATATTAGGGTGTCAGATCCCCCAGAACTAGATTTACAGGCAGTGATGAGCCACCATGTGGGTGCTAGGAATTGAACCCAGGTCCTCTGAAAGAGCAGTCAAGTGCTCTTAACCTCTGAGCCATCTCTTCAGTCCTGTTTCTAGATAAATGCAAAAAATTGAGAAATCTTTTAGAAAATGAGGAAGGCACATAGATGTATGCATATATTGAACACAACTCTTCCATAATAATATGTATAAATTTGCCAATTTATTTCTTTAGTTATGTCAAATTTTGCCACATACATATGTATATACACATACCAGAGGTGGTGTATAGGATGCTTATAATTTTATGATAGCTTTCTGAGTTAGTTAAATCTAACTTTTGTTTTCAATATGAATTTCCCCCTCTTATATTGGCCTAGATCCTGTATTGTCTAACATCAGTAGAATTGTGCTTTTTTTTTCTTTTGGCCAGAATTTATATTTTCCTATCTTATTTCCATGTTCTTGCATCTTTTAAGGGTATCTTTTATAGCCAACATGCAGTCTATTTTATTTTAAAAGTCTTATCTGACTATCTTTATCTTTTCATCCAAGTATTGTGTAAGTCATATCTAGTGTGATTATTACTGTACTTAGAGTCTGGCTCATGTGCTTCATTCAATTCACAATTTTCAGGATGTGAAGACTGTCCACTTACAATGTTTTAAAACTCTGATCTAGCCTCACTGCTATGACTAGAAAGCAGAGTTGTCTGTTACTAGACAGCTAGACTGCTGTCTATTGCGAGAAATCACAGCAAAAATACAGTAACAGTTTAGAGAAGCGTAAGTATGAACTATTTCCCAGGAATCATCTGCAGACTCACAGCTGCTGGCGATGCCACAGCCCAGAGACAGGAGAACAGCTGGTATTTCAGTACGGAAGGACAGCTGCAGCCTCCACTAGGAGTAGCCTCGGAGCAGCCCTGAGCAGGTGACAGTGACCACAGAGGTTTGACAGAAAACGAGAGGCCTTATTGCCTAATGCTTCTCTGGTGCTGTTTCTGGGTTCCATTCTTGCTCCTGGAACAGAGACCCTCCACTTCAGAACAGAAAAGAGTAGACTCTATGCAATGCACCTTTTAAATTGTGACAGTAGCCACTTTACAAGCAACTTATCTCCCCTGCCTGGCATTCATTAAACTGTCACTGTGTGTGTGTGTGTGTGTGTGTGTGTGTGTGTGTGTGTGTGTGCGCATGCGCACTGAAGGAATGAGAGAATGTGTGAGCAATCCAAAATATGCAGCTTATAGAATGCTCTGTCTTCATCACTATGCTGCTGGCTGACTTTGAGTAAACCGCTTCATCTTGAACTGTTCCTCTCACTTGTGTCACATCCCTCTCACACAGAGATAAGAAGTCAAAAGGAATTGTACAGCGAGAAAGTCATCCAAATTTTAATTCTTTTTCTTTTTTTTTCCAGACAAAGTCTCAAGTAATCCACACTGGCCGTAACCTTGCAGTTGAGGATGACCTTGAACTTCTGATCCTCCCAACTATACCTGTCAAGTGCTGGAACTACAGGTATGCACCAGCACATTTGATGTATGCTGTGCTAGGTACGAAACCCAGGTCTTGGTGAATGCTAGGCAAGTACCCTGCCCACTGAGCTACATGCCCAGCCCCCTCCTTTTAATTCTGTGAATAATTCTATTTATCTCATAGGGAGTATGTTTTCTATTAGAAAACTGTTAAGACCTTTTCAACACTGGCTAATGTCGCCTTGTCGTTAATGTTTCACTTGTAACAATAGGTCTGAGCTTCAGCACCTCATATTGAATGTTACAATTTAACATCATTGTCTCATTTTCATTGTGCTCATCTCCCATAATCACCTTTTCATTTATGAGTGGTGATATTATTTGTAATACTAATGTAACAATTCTCCTGAAAAAATAAACTTACTTACAGTTTTAAAAAGTAAGCCCAAGGAAAGGAGTCACAGATGATGCATGTGATATAGGATGAAGATGACACTCTAGAAGATGGAGCTTGGGATGATATTCAGTATAGACTCTACACTGTAGAGTATTTGCCTTAGCATCTTCAGGGTTTCATGGCTCATCTTCAGTAACACACACACACACACACACACACACACACACACACACACACACCACTGGGAGATTGTATATGCCATTCGGAATTTGGTAAAATTTTGCCAAAATATCTGAATCCTCTCTTTGAAAGAAAATACCAGAAGATGTAAACACATTTTGCCAAAAGCAGCAGTCCTCTCATTATGTGGAAACTGACATGGCCTGTCCCATGTCCTCTAGATAGAAGGAGGGGTTCTGGGCTAGATGCGCTGAGTGCTCGCAGCGTCTTACATGTATTTGAAGTGATACAGAGGTGCCAGGACAGGAGACATGATATGTGGTGGCTGCATGAGAGTCAAAAGTCCCCCAGTAAATACCTACTAGTGATTCTGAAATTACTATACTTAAGAAAACATAGAGAAGTCATTTTCCAAAAGGCGCAAATCAGCAGTGTCATTTATCTGAGCCCCGAAGGAGAAATAACCCAGATGTCATTTAAAAAAAATAGACTGGGTAATACATCAACATAGAGAACTTTGCTACAAGGAAGGAAGGGAGGCACAGAGGGAGGAAAAGAAGGGGAGCTGAAGTATAAACTGCTACAACAGTAAGCAACCATGCATGTAGATATTGAAAATGTAATGAGAAAAAAAAATCCCTCAAGTACAAAGAGCACAAGGAGTAGATATTGTTTCCTTCTTTGTGAAATTCAGAATTGGGAAAACTAATCTATGATGATAGAAGGCAGAAAAGTGATGAGATGCTGGCCTACAGAAGCCCAAGGAAGCCTGAGGATGTGAAAAGTAGTCTATAGTTTTGAAAAAAGGTGGTTACCTATATGTAATATATATATATATATATATATATATATATATATATATATATATATATGTATATATATATATTATATATTATATATATATGTAATATATATATGATATATATATATATATATATGTAAAACTTGTATATAATCTCTTTTCTTCCTTTCTTTCTTTCCTTTTTCCTTTCCTTTTCTTTCCTTCTAGAAATTGAGAGACAGTCTCATGTAGCCAAGGCTGGACTCAAACCTGCTATGTAGTAAAGGATAACCTTGAACTTCTGACTCTTCTGGTTTCCCCTCCCAGAGCTAGTACTCCAGGGTATGCCACCATGCATACCCAGGATGGGGCTCAGACTAGCACCCTAACAACTGAGTTTCACCCCCTCAATCCCTGTTCATGTAACTATCATAACTTGCACCTTAATAAAAAAGAGAGCAAAACCCAAGCTCATGGCCTTGTCTGGGTTGGCAGCCCTGCCGTCTACACTCTAATTAGACTATTGCTGTGACATGCTCTTGGCCATGTTTCCAACAGCCCAGCCTTTCTTGGCCCTTAGCTGCAGTAGGAGCCAGTTTTCCCGGCCTGGCTGCTGATTCCTGAACAGCCTGCTTGCATTGCTGCCAATGAATTCTTTGCATGCTCATGTTGGTCCAAGGCAGCCTGTGTTGTTTACAGTCAAGTCCTCTAACTGCCACATGAAGGAAGAACAGAGGACTGGGTGATGGCTAGAACCACCCAGCTCTGTGGTTCCCCGGCATCTCTCTAAAGAGTTGGCCAGCTTCAAGATGTTGTCATTTCAAAAGATGCCATCATCATCGTACCTACCTGCCATCTCATATATAGCCTTGTGAGGCGATTGTGCCAGGATTAGTGAGTTCTTGGGAAGTCCACTTCAGTACTCTAAAAATCACCAGATTTGAGTCCATATTGAGTTGTTCCATTGGAATTATTAAATTCCTCCTTTTTCCTTTCTGTTCCTCCTCTCCACTGCTGCTCTTCTCACTGGGGCCTGTTTTGTTGGCTGTCTTGTGCTTGACATGCAATCTCTGCAAAGGAGGGCCAAATAAAACAACACACGTAATTGCGTTTTGTAAATTGGAAAGAACCAGAACACACAAAAGACATTAGTATTGGTTTTTTAAAAGGCCAAGAAAATTGGTGGATGAAATGCTCAGCTGGTTTCAAGCATTAACAGCAGTTAAAATGATGCTCTCCAATGCTGCCTAATTGCAAGAGCCATAACTGTCTTGAGAAACAACCATCAAAAAAAAATATATAAATAAATAAAAAAGAAACCTCACATTTTAAAATGTATACAAGTCAGGACCAACTGCGCCATGGTGTTTATCGAGCGGAATCATTATTTTGGCTTAATGGGGCACTTTGAAATTCCAATTAGATCTTTAGAGTCTAGCAAAATAAAATCACAAATGGAATGAAGACAGCAGGTAGACAGGAAGATGATATTACATGAGGAAATGCTTTCGGTGAGCAATCTCTGAATCACAGCGTTCATAATTGTGTAATTAGATACTTCAATTTAAACCTGGAAGGCAATACATTTTGCAAGTATCAAACAGAGCACCTCTCCCTGGCATTTTCAATGAAATCTATTAATGAGACATTGTTTTTTTGTTTTTGTTTTTTTTTTTTTAAATCCCCAGACACCTAGTTTTGATCAGTTGATAAGCTGATGTTGGCAAACATTTCCTTTTATATTGAAACATGAGCATTTATGGTACAAATTGTCGTTCTGGTTTTTTTGTTCACCATTTCCTGAAGTCTGGTGTCCCAAAGTACTCCTGATCCATCCAAGCCTGGGAAGTCTGGAGTTTCTTAGCGGCCACATTAGCAGTGTGTATGAAGAAGCTACTCATACAATTGTTGGGGTATCTTAGAGGGCTTTTACCTACAGGCTCTCCCACTTTCTCTTCCGTGTTAGTGTCTCGCTCTAGAATCAGAACAGACAGCTTCCCCACCCTTTCCTCTTGCCATCTTTGTTCGTACAAGAGATAGCCAATTCACATATATGTTTGGTAGAGTTCTACACTTGGCACAACTCATCCACCTCACCATCCTCGATGGAGGCCTACCACCACCCCTGCTTGTGTGCTCTAGTTTGTGATACCGAGGGCTGGATCCCAAGGACGTCTCGCAGGCTGGGCAAGCACATTCTACCACCGACCCACATCCCAAACTGTAGTTTTAGATACAGTGTTTAGTTCTTTTTAGTGTGAAGATTCGAAACTACAGCAGGGATGGTCTTCTAAGCACAGAGGCCCGTGGCAAAAGCAGGTTCAGTATTAGCTAGGTCATATGGTGCCAATACGAAATGAATGTATGAAACCTGTTCAGAAATTAGAACTTCAAGAGGGTGACATTAGGATCAGTGAGTAAAGGAATTTGCCATTAGGTGAGATGACTTCTGTTCAGTTCCTGGGAACCCATAGTGAAAGGAGAGATTAAAAGAATGAACTCTTGCTCTCTGACCTTCATGTGTGTTCCATGGCACTACTCTCTCTCTCTCTCTCTCTCTCTCTCTCTCTCTCTCTCTCTCTCTCAATCAATAAACAAAGTGAAATGCCTTTTTAAAAAAGAGAATGACAGTGGAGCCTGAACCCATGCATAGAGTTTTTTGCCATTATAGGCTATCTTCAGAGCCTGCCTATTCTGCAATCCAGCCTTGTTTGTTCTCAAAGCTTCACTAGTTCCGTTAACAGCAGCCTAAGAACCTAGCGTGATGGTACCCACTTGGGAGGCAGAGGCAGGAGAGTCAGAAATTCAGAGTAATTTTTTACTATAAAGTGATCTAGGTGTCAGTCTAGGCTATATTGAGAACATGTCGCAAGAAGAGAGAGAGACAGAGACAGAGACAGACAGAGATAGAGAGACAGGGAGAGAGACCAACTGGTGATTGAGGACTATCTCTTTTCCTTGTTAGTATTCTAAACCAAAGAGATAACCCAAATTATCAGGTAGAGTGTGATTTAAAAGCCAGATGGATTTTACATAAAGGCAAAAATTGGAGCTTGTGGAATAGGCAAAGGTACAGTAGACACTGGTGTTCCTGACTCTGAATCTAGAATAAGGGATTTGCCACCAGTGATTCAAGAAAAGGGACGTTCCCAGGGGGGCACAATAACTTGCCCACTAATGTTTCTGCTACAACCAGTAGCAAAACAGAGCTGGTTCTTCACAGACAGACATGCCCAGAGAGGAAGAGAGACGGAAGGGCTAGCTTCTGTACACCAGTCCCTGCTACCAAGGCTCAACTAGTTGGAGATATTGTTTATATTTAGGGAAGAATGCTAAAGAGGTAGTAAAAGATCTGGCCATGTCTTCTTGAATGTTTTTGTTGCATGCAGTAGACTTTTAAAATGTCTGTCCCAGGTACAAACTCCTTCCTGTATCCAAGTCACTCTGTCATTTTCATACCTTGGGTGCGTTTGGTTTCAGTGATTTGTTTGTAAAACACAGAAGTGATATAAAGATCTATGACTAGGTTATCACAGGTTGTGATCTCATTCTCTTCCCCCTCCCATCTCCTGTTCCCACGCTGATAGAGTACAGTTTCAATGTTATGTGGTATTTTATGGAGAGGCTCATGGATCAGGGAGCTGAGGGAGATCTCTAGGCAACAGTCAGGAAGGAGAGGAAGTACTCATCCCAACAACTTCCAAGGAATCAAATTCTATCAGCAAATGCTTGAAGGATCCTGGAAGCCAGGCTGATTGAATGCCCTGAAATGACTGTCACTCCCAAGGACATGCTGACTGTACTAGTTACTTTTCTTGTCGTCATGAAACCATACCCGATAAGAAGCAGCTTAAGGAAGGAACTAACGGTTTATTTTGGCTCACGGTTTGAGGAGATACAGTTTGTCATGGAAGAAAGGCATAGCGATGGACGCGTAAGGGGGCTGGTCACCTTACTCCTGCAGTCAGGGAGCAAAGGAAGCTGAATTCTGGCTCCTCGGGTGTTTATCAGCCATCCCTGCTCTTTTCCCTCCTTTTCTTAAGTCTGAACATTCAACCCTCATTCAAAGTGCATTTTGCTTTCTCAGTTAAACCTCTCTGGAAACACCCTTACAGATACAGACACACCCAAAAGTGTGATTGATTTGGAATTAGATGGCCAAACACATGTTGGATTTCATGGTCAGAGGAAACTTCAGCCTCCAGCGTTATGCTGTCGTGAAGTGGCTTGAAGTGTCATGAAGCGAGGGTTTCTACTGCTGCAATGAAACACCAGGACCAAAAAAAAAAAAAAAAGTTGGGGCAGAAAGGCTTTATTTGGCATACACGTCTTTACTTCTTTATCCCTGTTCATCGTTGAAGAAAGACAGGACAGGAACTAAAACAGAGCAGAAATCTGCAGGCAGGAGCTGATATAGGGGCCATGGAGGGAGGCTGCTTATTGTATTCCTTCCCATGGCTTCCTAAGCCTGCTTTCTTATAGAACCCGGGACTATCAGCCCAGGGATGATACCACCCACACTGGGCTAGGTCCTCCACCATAACTCACTAATTAATAGAATGCCTTACATCTGAGTCTTACGGAAGCATTTTCTCAATTTGGTGTTCCCTCCTTTCAGAGAACTCTAGTTTGTGTGTCAAGTTGACATAAGACTAGTCAACACATTGAGAGATTCTTTTCTAATGGCTTGAAGCTTCCTCTCTGGCTTCTGACTCTAGCTCAGGATAAAGTCATCCATACTGCAATACACTGGAAATTGGAAGGACCAATTATCTTGTACCTTGAAACTTTTTATTAGTGGTTGCCAAGGTGACAGCAAAGACTAGCCATCAGAGCCTGTGTGAAGATACCTTCTCTTCCTCTCACATCCCTCCACCATGCTCTGAAGATATTTCATTGTAAGTTGCGTGCATCACTAATTTGTCAAAATTAATTTAAAATGAAAGCAATAAACTAACCATGGGTTTAGCTGGTCTTTAAAACTCGTCTCTTTTATGCTCTATCCCCGTTGGCCTTTGTGACTCCTGGAAACCCCTCTGGTATATTTTAGCTCAGTATGACACAACTGGAATCAGCTAGAATAGAGTCAACAGTCTCATTATTGGTCTCTCTGATTAACTGGCTGCCTAATTCTATCTTCTCTCTTCCCATCTATTTTTTTCTCCTGAAAAATTACCTTGGCCTTCCCAAAAGCTATTAAGACATCTCTGTTATTTAGGAGAAAGCTAGATCTTTCAACTTCTACATTCAATGCGTTTCTTAGGCGAATCCAAATCAACATGGCCAATTCTGACCTGCCCGTGAAGGAGAGGAAATTGCTGGTTAAAGGAGAGACCAATGCATAGGGTTTAAAAATATCAGGCATATAACAAACCCTATAGTGACAGTGGTCCATGCATTTCATTCACTCATTCATTTCACAAAGACTCACCGACTGGACCTTTTTCCAGAGCTCGGGAACTGAACTAAATGATTTTTAAAGGTTCTCCTCGGAAGAAGCAGACACATAACCAAAAAACAACAAAAAGGAAAATGTATGTTATCTTGGGTATTAAATAAGTGCTCTGAAAATAATCAGTAAAATGTTGAGAGTTTTTGCAATGCAAGATAGGATTGCTTCTGTGAGGGTTTCTAAAAAAGGCCAGGCCATGGGGGGCCTTATAGACCATCAGAAATCTTTTACATACTAATTATTGAACGTAGACATGTGATTTTGGCAAGTCACTCCCCCTTGTACCTCAGTTTTCTCCTCTGATATAATGGTACCCACCTCAAACAATTGTATAGTTCAGAAGAGAACATGAGGGTATGAAAAATCCTGATCCTGATCCATTTATTCTTCCTCTGCCTGCTTCATGCCACCAACATGTCTAGCACATAGAAATGCATGCAGTAGTCAATATTCTAAGTATTTAAAGAGGCAAATTGAACAGAGAGTATTGGTGTACGTCATTTTAGTTTCTTTGTCTGCTAGTAAAAAAATGCTCTGACAAAAGCAGCTTAAGGTAGAAAAAGAGTTCATTTTACCTCACAATTCAAGAATGCAGTTTATCAATGCAGGGAAGCCAAGGCAGTTGGCCACATTGCATCCATAATCAGAAAGCAGAAAGTGACGGATATTTCTGCTTAGTATAGCTCAGGATCCTGGCTAAGGAGTGATACCACCCACAGTGGGCTGGTCATCCCATCGCAACACAGTCTAGATAATTCTCCACAGGCCCAGGGGTCCATCTTCCAGGTGATTTTAGATTCTATCAAATTGACAGTTACCACTAACCATCACATGTATAATTCTAATACTCAGGAGACTGAAGCAGAATCATGAAGTGTCATGAAAGTAGAGCAGGACAAAGAATGAGACTGGCAGGCAGTATATCATATTTTAGTTCCCCCCACCCCCCCAACCCCACATACACATATAGAAGCTGTTAGAACCTGGGTCTGATTCATGGAGAGCCCATGGAAATGGTACCAATTCATGAGTTATTGTAGATTACTCTTTTGTCTGTCACCTCATAGCTTTACATGTCATCAGAGTCCACAGTTTTTAGTTGATATGAGGTCATTGGGTTAGAACAAAGTCCCTGAGTAGCTTGCAGAAAACTTGAAACTGAACAATCAACAGTGCACTGGCCAGTAAGAGCACAAAGATAAAAGGCAGTAATCCCACTACTCCTCACTGTGTTGCGGACAATCTTCTTATCCTGAGTTAGCATCAGGAGCCAGACAGAAAGCTTCAAGTCATTAGAGAAGGTTCCTTCATCTGAAACTGATGCAGATGTAGGTTGGGGACACTTATGGAAGAGTTGGGGGAAGGACTGAAGGCCCCAAAGGGGTGTTAAGCCCACAGGAAGACCAATGTAGTCAAGTAACCTGGACCCTTGGGAACTCCCAGAGATGGAGCCACCAACCAAAGAACATACATGAGCTGGAACAAGACCCCTGGCACATACGTAGCAGACATGCAGCTCAGTCTTCATGGCTGCCTTGTCTGGCCTCAGTGGGAGAGGATGTAATCAGGCAGAGACTTGATGTTCTATAATGGGGGGAGACCAGGGATGGGGCACTCTCTTAGAGGAGAAGGATGGGGGTAGGGAGAAGGACTCTGTGAGGAAGGGACTGGGAGGGGGAGAAGCATTTGGAATACAAACAAACAAACACATAGAAGTTCCCTCCATGATAACCTAATCCTGATGATTCAAGTTTCCCTGGACTATCAAATTCAGCACCTGAGTTTGGGTCATCTAATCCCAAAACAATACTCTGAGCCACTTGGACAATGATTAGGAGAAAACAAAAACAAAAACAAAAACAAAACACTCAAAGAAGTCTCTGAGGTCTCAGGATTGTCGTGTCTCTTTCTGAGGAATATCTGAGCTTAGTTTCTTTCCAGCTCAACCAAATTAGACAAGAGTTTCCACAAAGCATTCAATGTAGGGCTAGCCATTGGAGTGTAAAGCTGGAATGGACAGAGCCCTTGCCCTTGAGGAACTTGCTGTCTGAGAGGTGAGACATACATACAAATGATGATGATATTCCCTGACAAGGGTTATGAAAGAGGCAGGCATGAAGTGGTATGGGAATTCAGCTAAGATGGGATCACTCCCTCTATGTGTGCTGTGCAATATCATCTCTGAATTATTAAGGAGTACTAATGTTGCTAGATACCACTGATTGTAAACTGCACTCTGGCTTAATATCAGTATCATAGCTAATGTCAGTTCTCTATTTGATACCCTGGAAAAGAGGGAACCTTAATTGAGGAAATGTCTTTATCATATTGGCCTGTGGACATGTCCTCAGGACATTTTCTTAATTGTTGACTGATGTAGAAGGGCTGAGCCCACTCTGGGCGGTGCCATACTTGGATAAGACATCCTGGGTTGTATAAGGAAACAACCCAGAGAAAATAAGGCAGAAAACTGTGTTCCTTTGTGTCTTTGCTTCAGCTCTTGTCTTGACTTCCCTCTCATGATGGAATGTAACTTATAAGACAAATAAACCATTTGCTTCCCAAGTTGCTTTTGGTTACAGTTTTATCTCAAGAACAGAAACCTAACTAGAACACTGTGATTTGAATAAGAATGTTCTCCATAGGCTGGGGCATTTGAATTCTTGGTTCCTGGATGGTGGAGCTTTAACTGTTGCAGTCTTGTTAGAAGAAGTACATCACTTGAGGGAGGACTTTGAGATTATATAACTGCACTCTAATTAGTTTGCTTTCTCTACTTCATGTTTGTAGTAAAGGATGCTTCTCTGCTTCTGTTCTAGCCACTATGGCTACCTGCTGCCATGTCTCCCCACCATAATACGTTCTTTCTTCCCTGAGTCAGTTTTGGTCTGTGTTTTATAATGGCAACAGAGAAACAAATTAATACTTAGAACAATTAGCTTTTGAATGAACAACAATAGAAGGCACAGCCATGTTAAATGGTCACAGCAGTTGTGAAATGAATTCCAATTACAGAACATGCAAACCCATGGTTAGAACTGCCTTCCTGCTATGTGGGGATTCCTGTACCTGGGGTAAAGGATGCTGAGAAAAATCAGTTAGCATCAGTAATGTGTGTTACTGTCTTGAGGATCCCATTTAGAACTTAAAAGATATATGTGAACAGAAAGGGTCTCCCTAAGCAGGCAGTAAGATATAGGTAACCCACATTAGAGAACAGAGGTACCCCATGATGCCTTCTAAGAGAATATAGCCACAGTTGCAAGAAGCTTGTAAGAAATGTCTTCATTAGATGGAGCTATGGGTGGGAAAGATCTCTTAAAAACCTTCGCAGGCTGTATGGTGGTCTGGATGACAGTGACCTCCATATGTTCATATATTTTCATATTTAAGTGACCAGTTGGTGAACTGCTTGGAAGGATTAGGTCTTGTGAACTTGTTAGAGTAGGTGCATCTTTGTTAGAGGAAGTATGCCACTGAAGATGGGTTTTGAGGCTTCAAAAGTTCAGGTCAGGTCTAGCCTCTCTCTCTCTCTCTCTCTCTCTCTCTCTCTCTCTCTCTCTCTCTCTCTCTCTCTCTCTCTCTCTCTCATGAAAAAGGACTAACCCACTGGAACTCCAAGTGAGTCCCAATGATATGCTGTCTCTTATAAGAGTTGCCTTAGTCATGGTGTCTCTTCACAGCAATAGAATAGTGACCACTCAGATAGGCTGCTAACTTGCATGGGACCAGTTGTGGTTTTACAAAATGGAAAATGCAAGCATAGGTCAGATTGCTGTTATAATGGAGGACAGATGGTCCTAAGCAGGTTCTCTCCTAGTCCAGCCTCTCACCTTTCAATAACTTCAGAATGGAGATTGGAAGGATATCCATTTGAAGTGACTGAGGCTGTTTACCTGTCTGGGAGACCCAGCAGTTTCTTTCCAGCTCTGGTTGAAGAGCAGTGTTCAGAAACAACAGCTAAAGCCATTAGCATCCAAGAGATGTCAGCTCAGAGGTTGAGAGAGGTTGTAAATTCAAGCCACCTGGGTCACCAGAGCAGAGCAGGTGGATTCAAAACAGATCATGAGGGAGAAACTGAGGAGCCTGTTGTGAGGTCATTGCAGGCACAGGTGACCTCCTGCCCTGGGGTGGATCAGAGCTAATCAGAGTATGGGACCATTTCCATGTATGTGCCTGTGTATATTTGTGTGCATGTGCAAGTGTGAAAGTGGTGTGTGTGTGTGTGTGTGTGTGTGTGTGTGTGTGTGTGTGTGTGTGTGTTTGAAGCTGAAGGAATTAGGGAGAAAAGATAGAGATGGAGCTACATATGGGCCCCAAGAGCATTTTGGGTCATAGTGTCCTGGAAGCTACGTTGAGTGAAATAGGACCCTTGGATAAAGAGGAGATGTCCATGGGTCTGAAGAATCACACAGGCTTTGGGTTGGTTCTACATTTCAGCACTAGCTCAATGGCACATGTGACCTTGGGGAAGTTTACCATCTATCATGTGACCTTGTACAGACTCAAAAAAGTCTCCTGATCTGTACCACCTATCTTTCAGAACTGTTGACAGATCATAGCAAGATATGATCTTAATTTCATTATATTAGACACTAGGCCCATACCTAGTACCTACCTCAGAGTGTGTAACATTGTATATCAAACACTTAATGAGAAGTGATTTGTTGTAGATCATTGTTGTGATAATTACATTAAGGTGTTTAGATTAGCACTCATTTTTAGACGTTTGGCTCAAACCAAATCTTTTAAAATAGCAACAATGAACAGTCATTAAGTCAAAAAGACCCCATCTTGAGTTTCCAAGCAAAATGGCCTCCCATTGAAACCCAAGGGCAAGTGCAAAGGCCTTGCCAGATTCTATTATTATTATTATTAAGATTATTATTGATCTCTCTGAGTTGATTTCCTTCCCAATGAACAGAAGTGAAAGTTCTCAAAGCAGATTCCCTTGCCATCAACAGAGTAACTCATAACACAGAGGATCAGGGTTAAACACTAAATCCATATCCCCAGGAAACAGAATGTTCTCCAAGCATACTTAGCTAGGATTTCCTTACTGTTCCTGTCAAGGTCCATTTCCTAGTGCCCATGATGGATGCTCAGGAGGTCCTGTCTAGTTCAGCATCAACGAATAGGTGAACTGAGAAAAAAAATCCTATTGTTTTGTGCATCACAACAATATGCACATAGACACACTTGACCCAGACAAGATTTCTTAGCCAGAGGATACTCCCAGAGGGCTCATATAGAGCCCTTTATCTCCCTGGAGAGGATTTGGTTTTTCAAACAATGGTCCCTTAAACTCTATGAATGGAACAAAAATGAGAGACTGGGTTCTACAAGGTAGAATGCCAGGAGGGTAAGAGGAAAGGCCTCCCACTCAAAGGGAAAGGAAAAGGGACATGGGGGAAGCTGGGCTGGTCTCCACAATAAAGGATGGAGAGGAGTGGGGTCAAGAGGAGAGGATGCCAGGAAGAAAGGCAAGCTTCCCAAGGTGTACCTGTGCACGTGTCTCTGGGGGAAGGAGTGTAGTGTTGGTGAGCAACACTCCAGGGCAATTCCAGAGAATTCAGAGAGAATTTGGGAGCGGTGGGGAGGAGATTAGGGGGAATTCCAGTGAGTTCTGCATCACATCTCTCTCCTGGAGAAACAAGGACAGGAAAGAGATTGCCTTTTCATTATGCTAGCTGCTGGCTCATGCTTCTTTCCATTCATCTGTGCCCAGAAACAAGCCCCGCAGGACCCCAAATTTACAAGCTAATGAGTTACAGCTAATGAGCATCCACCACATGGTAGGAGCTGCGCGTGAGGAAGCAGAGATACCCATAAGTAGTGTAGACATATGCAGAACGACTACTGATGGAATTCAGCGAGCCTTCACAGAAGAAGCACATCTGAGCTGGGTCCAGAAGAAGAGTCTTTGAGGAGTTCACAACCTAAAATAAAATATAAATATGTGTCCATGTGTAAATTAATAGTTTAATTAATGACCCGGGGTTTATCTAATGAGCGTACAGATAAGATGCACTGATATCACAGAGGAAGGAGGGACTGAAGCTGTTTCTGAGATTCACAGGTGACATGATCTGTAATCTGTGTCCCTCAGGGTGTCTACAGTTTATCAGGTGAAGATTATGAAGAGGAACCACAGATTCCAGATAGAGGGAACATTGCGTGTAGCAATGGGGAGGCTCTAGTCCCTTGGTCCTGTGGGTAGACTACAACTCCTCAGGCTTGACCCTGCCCTATTCATGTCTGAGCATTGGTTCTTTGTATTTCAGTGGTGACCAGGAATGACTCAGAGTGTGACTCGGTGGCAAGGCACCCAGTTTCTTTGTGAGGAGGTAAAGTGAGCGTCTTGGGAACTAAATGGGGTTGGTTCTGCCTTGATACCTGGATAAATCTCTGTGGGATGAAAGATGCTCTGTTATTTCTCATAGCAGTTCCTGAGCTCTGTGGAAGCTTCTTGAAGCAGGTCCAAGGGGCAGGCCTTGAAAGCTGCACACACTTGTTCTGTGCTTGGTTTCGCGAGTTCTAGCTTCTGGTCGTTGGGGTAGTTATCATTATGAGAGTAAAGGGGAAGCAGGCAGGAACTGCTAGGTGAGATAAGATATTGAGCTCGGGTCCTGAGGTTGGGGAGCACTTGATATGCAAATTCGGGGTGGGTGATAAAGATCCCCTATCTGGCCAACTGTAAAAGAGAAATTATCTGATTTTAGGGAGCAGGGGATTAAACGGGAGCATATTCTCCCGCTGTACTGTGAGCCAGGAATTGGCTCTGTTCTGCAGTTGGGAACTCTAAAGCCTGGCACATGGAAAGTCTTCAGGACATGATGACATAAGCAGCAGCAGCAGTAGCCATCATTCTCACCCTCAACATCCCAGCCTTTTGCACTTATGTGAAAAGGACACGGGTCAGATGTGTGGCTTCTGACTGCAGCGTTCTGCAGCACAATGTGGGTACACTGAGAACAGTGTTGGCACATTGAGACCTTTGGTGGAGGTTTGCTCTGAGGATGGTGTGATGATTTGTACATGCTTGTCCCAAGGTGTGGCACTATTTGGGGGTGTGGCCTTGTTGGGGTAGGTGTGTCACAGTGGGCATGGGCTTTAAGACCCTCATCCCAGCTGCCTGGAAGCCAGTCTTCTCCCAGCAGCCTTCAGATGAAGATGGAGACCTCTCAGGTCCTCTTGCACCATGCCTGCCTGGATGCTGTTATGCTCCTGCCTTGATGATAATGAACTGAACCTCTGAACTTGCAAGCCAGCCCCAGTTAAATGTTGTTTTTGTAAGAGTTGCCTTGGTCGTGGTATCTGTTCTCAGCAGTAAAACCGTAACTAAGATAGATGGGTTCTTCCTTCCTCTGTTTGCTGCTTCTCACTTTGGAGAAGCCACTTAACCTCCTCATGTTCCCTCACCTGAATAAGGGGGACATGATGACACTGGCCTAATGGAATTATTGAGACTAATAAATAAAGCCTGGTCTGTGTTTGTCCTCCTTAGGCAGTGACCAAGAATATCTCCTTGTAAACCTCACCTGTTGTATTACCTATATATTCCTGGATTTAGAAAATTCGTTCTCACTCCTTTCTCTGAAGAGCGTGGCCTGAGTGTTGTTATGGTAACTTGGCCCCAGGAAAAGAGAGACTTGAGAGGAGGGGAAGGTGTGGGCAGTGGTTAGGGTCTTTGGCTATGGATGTGTGATGCTGTGTGACTTTGAGTGTGCTATTTGGCTTCTCCAAACCTTAACAATACGGCTTCCAATTGGGGATTACCAGAGCTGATGGTAGAGGCACAGGGCAATTCAATGACTGTGACGGTGTTGTAGGATTGATTCTATTCTGAACCACCTACTGGATGAATGGCGCCATTTCCAGCCAGGTTCCTGGGGGTACCTGCAGCCACTGATGAGGGTGACTTAATTAATACGGTTGACAGGGAAGGTGCTTGTGTCCTGTACTGTTATGCTACATTCTCAGAGATGTAGGTGAGAGGCTGTTTGCAGAGACAACTTCTGGCTTCTTTCTTTACCTCACTCCAAGTCATTTTCCAATTGGACTTGTTTCCTGCCAAGCTTTCTAAAAATAACTCTATTTCCAGAAAGAATGGACTGACATGATCTCCCCAAGAGAGACAAATGACCCTGCCTTACAAACCACTCAGGGATGTGTTCAAGGTGGGTGTCTGACAAGAATCCTGCTTGTTTTGGCAAAGAGGGATTTGGCAGAGGACAGGTGAGGCAGGCATCAACTCCAGCAACTCTATCCGAGCAACGCGACCAACATCAATCAACTTCCCCGAGATGCGTTAAGCATTAGAGTTACACAGTGTGATCAAGAAGTGGTACCTATACTCTAGGAACCCACAGTCATGTATGTGCATGTGGGGTGTGTGTGTGTGTGTGTGTGTGTGTGCGTACATGAGAGAGAGAGAGAGAGAGAGAGAGAGAGAGAGAGAGAGAGAGAGAGAGAGAGAGAAAACAGGAACATGGAGGAGTGAGAGGAGGCATGGTACTTGGTTGACAAGCCCATCACCTCCCTGGCTGAGAAGGAACGTTTCTGCTTCTGTCATGGTTTTTCAGAGCTCTTGATAATTCACGCTATCAATTAAGGCAGTTTTTTTTTTTTTAATTTCTCCAAATGTCAGGAGTCATTTGCACTCTAGCTTGCCTCCAAGATGTGCCAGCCATCCTTCCAATGGGGACTTGTGCTCATTCACCTGGCAAAACTTGATTGGGTTTTTGGTTTTTACCACGGTATGGCTGGAGGTTAGGAGGGGTTCTCAGGGACAGAGACGTTAGCGGAGGATGCCGTCGTGCAGACCTAAACCAAGCTGGCAGTGATTATGGGGAGGAAGGAGGTGCACAGAGTGTTGAAGGATTTGAGACCGGATTTGTGAGAGGGAAAGAGTCTAGATTGGGTTCCCCCTGGGTCAGCCACGGTTGGTGTCAAGTGCCACTGGGTCCCTGGTGATAGCTTTCCTGGAAGTGGACCTGTGTTTCCACGGAGCCACCTGGGTGGCTTCTGAATGCTTCTGGGTCTTCTGAGAACAGAGACAAGTAAATTGGTGGGCAGATGTGAATTACTTCACGCACACACGCAGAAGGGAGCTAGGGATGTTTCTTTTGTTCTTTACTCCTTCTGATAACATGGAAGACACTTCAGTTCGGGGTCCATGAGTATGGCACCTTTCCCACTTTCCAATCTTCATTTTGAACAAAACAAATTTGAATATTGCACTTTTTTTATAGATCAGGTTTTTTTTTATATCAGCCACAGCAGGGGCACTCTGCATGCCTTCCCCGCCATGATTTTCTGTGTGTTCCCTGAAGTTGAGCCCAAATAAATAATCCCTTATTATTATTTTTTATCAAGTTCTTTTTGTAAAACAGATGTATTTATTGTCAGTTCCCTCCCATCCCCCCACAAGCTGTCCTGGAACTCAGCACATAACTGAGAATGACCTTTAACCTCTGATCCTACTGTTACCACCTTCCAAATGCTGGGATTTTGGGTGGCTATTATGCTCGATTTATGCATGTGCTAGAGATTGAGCTCAGGTCTTCGAGTATTCTGCTACCTGAACTTCATCGCCATCCTATATTTACTTGAAGAGGGAGACTGGGGATATAGCTCAGGGCTTCACAGTTTTGAGGCCCTAGTTAAACCGCCAGTATGGCAAAGCAAACAGCAAATACAGATGGGAACGCACTGTAGATCTCACTGATAGACACAGAAGGTGGTGGGGTCAGTTGGGCGGCATATTCTAGTGTTCTTGGCCTAATTATAAATGATAACTTAATTTTCACTCAAACGGGTTGATGTTTCCACATTCTCTAATGTATTCAGAGAGGCTAATATAGCCATAAGAATTGAGAGAGAGAGAGAGAGAGAGAGAGAGAGAGAGAGAGAGAGAGAGAGAGAGGGAGAGAGTTGCAGAGGTGGGAAAGGGAAAGGAAGGAGGAGAGGTAGTTCACAACTTACTGTGGAAGGAGTTTGTATAGGAGTTTCCCTTTGTATAAGAGATTCACATATTGTAGCATCTCGCTAGAGTCCCAATTGAGCAGCTATGAGTCATTATAGAGGAGAAAACTAGAGGTGGCTGAGGACATTTTGTTATGGTTTGAGTCCAAATCTAAAATGTCCCTCAGAGGCTCGCGTTTTTAATACTTGGTTCCCAGTTGGTGTGCTGGGTTTTTGTTTTGTTTGCTTTTCGAGGCGGGGTTTCTCTATGTCTTGGAGCTAGATCTCTAGACCAGGCTGGCCTAGAACTCAGAGATCCATCTGCCTCTGCCTCCCAAGTGCTGGGATTAAAGGCCTGCAGTCTCACTGCCTGGCTGGTGGTGCTGTTTTGAGAGGGTGTGTATAGAGGTGAGGGCTGGCTTGCAGAGTAGTAACTTAAGGTTATAGCTCAGCTGGGATCCAGCCTGAGTTCTGCTTCCTGGTCACCAGGATATAAACAAACCTCAACCACAGGGTTCTACCCCGGTGGAGGCGCTCTGCATGCCTCCATTGGACACGATTGTCTGTGTCCCATGAAATTGAGCCAAATTAAATAATCCCTTCATTTATATCTATTGTGTATTTGGGCACAGTGATTAGAAAAGTTACTAATGGAGATGTGAAAGACTTACCTGTGATAACATCATTAGCACTGGTAATGGTAGCTTACCCTGTGAGTTAGGCACTGACTAAGAACCACATGCATACTGTACTTTTAGGTTGTTTGTGCTATATCTCCAGGAGGAGGACTCCTGCCTTGATGTAACTAGCCCATCACACATTTGGCAAATGGAGCTCTAGGATTTGCACTCAAGCTGTCTGACATCAGAGTCTGTGCAATCAAGCCACCACGCCATCCTCGGCAGACATCAGGCCTCTGGCATGTGCCCTGCAAACTTGGAGCACTAATTGAGCACCTATTATGATCTAGGTACTGTTCCTAGATACAGAGGCAACAGAGATAACAGCAGACAGGGTCCCTGGCGTCTGGAGTGGCAGAGTCTGATGAGCAAAGAGAATAGATATATTCAACCCATGTAATACTCTCCTTGACCATGGTATAGGCAATGGTACAGGCATCAAGTGGGGAAGGGCTGATGAGTTCAGCAGGAACCACCTCAGGAAGGATGGCTGAAATTGGCCTTAGTTGGGGGGAGGAAATCAGATGAATGTGTGTATGCAGAAATCAAGAGGATGGGGAGACAGGCCAGATGGAACAATCCACTGGCACAAACAAGGGTATGGCAGAGAAACTATCACAGGGTCTGGCAGGAAGGTAGAAGAAAGACATCAGAGGGTCACAGTCGCAGAGGGGACTGTGTTTGAAACACCTGTAAGACCATTCCCATCCCTAATTCTGTCCACTGTCAAGTGACAACTGGTCAGGTACTTATCATATGCCGAGGACATAGTGAGGAAGGTGTGTGGGGGGGACATAGGGGGTGAATGGTTTGCTGACTACGGAGACATTGAGCAGCATCCAGAGAGGGACTTCACCCTGGGTCAGCCTGTGCATCTCTCATGAGACAGCCTAGTGTAGAGGATGGTTATGCAAGCAAGTGGCTCTTGGGTGTTCCCTCTGCCCGTTTTCTCTCAAGAGAAAAGGGTCTGAGAAGTGGAAATGCAGAATTTAAGAGTGGCTAGCTCATGCTAGCTTTGCTTCCTTCCACCCCCCCCTTTTAATCACAATTCTGGGTTCAAATTAATTGGTACCAGGCCTCACCGGAAGTCCAGAAATAGAATGTGGCTCCAGGCAGGACCTTAGCTCCCCACTTCCCTGAGTCCTTTAAGTGTTATGTATAGCAATGCCTTTCTCCTTGGTTTACTACTCTGAGGGGATTGCATAGCCTGATTAGCATCTTCTCAACTATTACAGCTAGCAGTGACCTTGAAACTCAGTTCTCAATACGTAGTGTCCTTTGGAAGGAGACTGCTGGAGAAAAAAAAAATTTTAAGTCACCTGAGGTAAACCATGGACTCGCTCGTGTTTGGGCCACTGTTGTCAACGTTTCTTACTTGCGACTGAGCACATTCTGAGAGACAAAGTATCCTGGGACTCTGTATTCCAACCATCTTGGGAAGAGTGTATGAATACAGAATAGACATTTTCTCTTGTTAGTTTTTCTCCTCAAAGCCATAACTCTTTTTTTTTTTTTTAAGAGGGGAGCAAGTGGACTGAAGTAAATTTATTATTCATCTGTAAAATTCTCAAAAATTTAATTTTTTATTAGATATTTTTTCTTTTTTATTTATTTTTATTATTATTATTTTCTTTATTTACATTACAAATGCTATCCCTAAAGTTCCCTATACCCCCCCCGCCCCTGCTCCCCTACCCACCCACTCCCACTACTTGGCCCAGGCCTTCCCTTGTGCTGGGTCATATAAAGTTTGCAGGACCAAGGGGCCTCTCTTCCCAGTGATGGCCGATTAGGCCATCTTCTGCTACATAGCCGGAACTCTTTATGGCAAGGGGATGGGTCCCAGCTGACACCTTCTGATCATGGTTCTTCTTGCCATTCTTTTCAACCCTGGTTTTTAAAGATAGTATTGCCATTGCCAGCCTGTTCTCAACCCACAGTCCTTTTGCCTCAGCTTCCTGAGGGCTGGGATCACAGGTGTGTGCCACCTTAGGCAACCCGATGTTCTGGCTGTGGCTGTAGAGTAAGGGTGGGGCTTGTCCTTGTCTTAGAACCCAGGGATGACTTACACATCAGAAAACAGTGTTATGGGTGGGCTTTTTTTTGATGACAGTCAGGAGTGTTTTGTGCATAGTAGGTGTGTAACACGGGCATGTGCATAAACGGATGCACGGTATTTCATTTTCTCCTTACATCTTACATTGGTCACTGTTATCACCAGTGAGCATTTGCAGATGAAGCCTTTCCCTCATGTCCTCCTTGGTCTTCTTCTTCATCATAGGGACCTACTTTTCTTTTTCTAGCCACAGCCCAGTCAGACTTGCTTGAGTGCAAGTGTCACTGAACTGTGTATTGGCTCGCAGATGACAGAGAGACTGGCTCTGTTTCTCTTCACCAGCCCTTGCGACTTGGATGCCCCCTCTACACATTCCTCATCATCAGGGATTTCTGCAGCCCAGCCAACCTGCAAGGTCCCATCAGAGGAAGTGCCAGGTTTTGGAGTGGCAGTTCCCATTTAAGAGACAGTTTCCCATCACAGGTTGACCTACTGTGTGGGTGGTAATGTAATATGATGAAGGCATAGGCTGTGGTAATAAGTGAATCTGTGTTTAAATTCCCATCTCTAGAGACAAAATGCTCTCAAATTATTTTGGGTAGTGGGTACGGTGGTAAATGTCAATAGTTCTAGTACCCGGGAGACTGAGACGAGAAGATCATGTGCATTTAAGGCTAGCCTGGGCTATGTAGTGAGTTTAAAGCCAACTTGAACTACCTAGTGAGTAGTCTATCAAGAACTTATCTCAAAAAAACAAAACAAAACAAAACAAAAAACAAAAACCTTAAGAAACAAATTGCTGAATGTGTGTAAATTTGATCTCATTCCTCTAAGATGAGGTAAATAACTATTGTGTCCCTCTGGATGGCTGCTGGGTAACAGGAATTATGGGTGACAGGGGCTCATGAAGCTTCTTATCATTGACCCAAGGCTTAATTCTGCTACCCATTCTAGTGCTTGCTGGCTTTGGGGACCCTGGGAAGCTTCAGAGCATTCTCTGGGCCTCAATTTCCCCACTTGTAAAATAGGATAACACCATCCCCCGCCCCTCTATGCTTATCACAGGACTACTGTTGAGGTTCACATAAGCAGAGCTATGTAAACTCCTGAATTAGATTACTTTTATGTGATAACGGGGAGATGCTGTGAGCAGCTGCTTAAACCTCTGAGAATGGACACTGGAGGGCTGAGATATCACTCAGTGGTAGAGCACCAATAGTCCCTTAATTAAGGTGGAGCAAGCACTCAATAGACTATAGGAAGTAGGCCAGTCTCAGCAATGATGGCAGCAAGGAGCGCATAGCACGAGGCACAGCGGAGGTCTGCTTTAGCATGGAGAGAACAGAGGAGAATGGAACCCAACAGAAGCCACCGTTTGCTCAGTTCACAGGTCCACGGGTTCAAACATCCCAGAGGCTGGTCCTGAGGCCCTTTCTCAGGGTGTGCCCCTGTTGGCAGTAAGCTCTGCCAACAGGGGAGACAGTCAGAGCTGTAGTCCAGCCCCCTAATCCCCTCCCTGCAAGGGCTCAATTGCCTGAGGGGGATGGTGGGAATTCTTCTTGCATCGGAATGTACAGTAGGTGCCTACAGGAAGGACTCTGACATTAACCGGAAGCTATGTGGGTCCAGACAGAGCCAAATTCAGGCTAAGCTGGCTCCCCTGGGTGGCATCCCGAAAGGGGTGCCTGAACCCTGTCTCCGGAGGCAGCCTGGGTGGGAGGAAGGTAGCCTTACTTTCAGTGGCTCCAGGAAGCTGGGTCACAGAGCATAGGCTCCCTGGGGAAGGGAGGAGTCTTTCCTGAAGGAAGAACTTTCAGTCCCTCTCTGCCAAATCCTTGTCTCCATGGAAATGCCAGAGAGGTCCAAACAAGAGGTCAGCTTCCTTGGGGAAGGGCGGGCCAACCATGCCCGCGAGATGCCTGCCTGTAGTAGCTCCACTCTGATCTGAGGCACACCCATGACGCTCCACGTCTCCAGGTCCAATATGGGATTGTCAGTGGCCAAGGGAGTGAAGTGTTGTCTTGGACAATCCAGAACAAAACTTGGAAGGTCTGAGATCATCTGGGACCTGGGAATGACGTGACTTGCCTAGGCTACGTAGATGTTCCATACACGAGGACCAAAGTCTCATCTTGTGCATCTTCCATTAATCCAGAATAACCTTCGCTCCCTCCCTCCCTCCCTCCCTCCCTCCCTCCCT
>NC_034606.1:30065360-30066879 GCF_900095145.1 Mus pahari
CTCCCTCCCTCCCTCTCTTTCTTCTTTCTTAGCAGTGCTGCTCCTGGATCCTAACTTGCTGAATATTTACTACTTATCAGGTCCTAATCTCTTTCCATACACGACCTTGTTACTTCTCAGTCCTTGAAGATACACATAGTATTTCCGGTTTAGAGATAGGATAACTATCACAGGAACCTCAGTGTGTTGGAAAAAAATCCCAGAGGTGCTAAATAATCAATCTGTTCCATTGGCTTTGAGCACCTGGTAGGTGACCCAGACCCAAGAGATGCCGCTTCACCTTTGAGAGTCTTCTGTTCCCTTGAATGACCCCACTCACTGACACCCCCACCCCCTTTCCTTCTTTGTCCACAGTGACTACCAATCCCTGTCAGCCTCTGATGTTTAACCGCCCATCTTGCTGTAGAACAAAGACAGCAAGGAAGAAGCCTCGGGCCCTTTTCAAAATAGCTGTCTAGATTAATAGGGTTCTGCTTTGACTGCCAATGTAATATCGATGCTGTTTGCAGAATGCCAAGGGACTCTGAATAAATAAAAAGAAGGTAGAAAACAAACCCTTGCGTGTTTCTTTTGGAAACTGCTCATGACCTTGTCCACTTACCCACCGACGGTTCTGACCGCTTCTCCATCAATTTGTTTAAGAACTTCTGGGAGCTATCTTCTTTACTTTCCAATTTCTTGTTTGGTTTTGCACCTTACATAGCAGTTTAGATGCTGGCAGTAGCTTCCCTGGTGTGATCGGCCTGGTCCTTGCCCTGCAGATATCTCATCACAGTATGGGGCTGCTGACTGGCTGTGGCAGGCTGACAAACCTTAACACTGATTTCAGCAAGTGCTTGGCTAGAGCTGTCAAGGTTCTTCTCACTGAGTTTGACCTGAGAAACAGCAGTCTTGTCCTCAAAGGCCCCAGTGTTCCAGTTATAAATGCTACCAACCATTTATTTTCCTTTCCCGGGAAATACAGGGGCACAGATACAGGGGTCAAGAGCCAGCCGGAGTGATGTCCAGGTTCTGGAAGCTTGCTGCATCACCCCTGGGTGGAATGTAAAGGCCAATGATCCTGTGGTGTATTTTCCACTTGGCTAGTAATCTGTAGTGCCCACTGCGATGACAATTTGTATAACTGCTTAAAGACCCTTGATAATGGAAATTCCTTATGACCGGTGTCACTCACTGTCCCCATAAAGTGGTTTCCACACCAGGAGGTGGACTGACCCAATATTAATAGCTTTCTTTGAACATGAGAAAGCAGACAGTCAGCGGAAAAACTAGAGGTAGGAACTGAACTCCAGTGAGCCTTTCTGGTAAAGGAAGAGACATCCTAGCCTCAAGGAGTCCCCCTCCCCTCATCCCCAGGCAAGGGAGCTAGCCTAGAGCTGGAAAAATAAGGAGAGAGGAAAAGAAGGCATCTCTGCATTCACCTGCTTTGCCCATCTTTCTGGGCCAGGTCTACAACACCCTCTATCCCTATCCTATATGTAAACATGCAAGTACACACACACACACACACACACACACA
>NC_034606.1:30067109-30073950 GCF_900095145.1 Mus pahari
GAGAGAGAGAGAGAGAGAGAGAGAGAGAGAGAATATCTTGGAACCCTAGTAAGCCTCATTAATGTTTGGAACATGGGATATACCTCTAATAGCCAGTATTATTAGGCGGGTAAACAAACAAACAAACAGCCCAGAGATGTAAGAACTAATAAGGAGGCAAATGATTATCAGGTATAGATATAGCCTTATAGTTACTAACCTAGGATATTCAATTAAAAGTCATCCTCAGCAATCAAATACAGCATGATGTCTGGGTGTGTATAAAAATCAGTCTCTTCCAGCATAAGAAATACATACAATGAAAAAAATCAATTTAGAGTAACTACAGACAAATTACGTTTCCTATCAAGTTATATTACCATGTATATGAAGAAAATAGACACAGCTCAGTGGTAAAACACTTGCCTGACACATGCAAAGATCCGGGTTCTACCCTTGCAACATACACGTGTGTGCATATAATGTAAAGGTGCCATTGAGTATTATGTACAAATTCACAAATAAATAGAAATAAATATTTATAAGAGAGGTGGTTCCATACTTATACTACACAATGTCTGATGTTCCTAAATTAATCCTTAAGTTTAACATAATCTCAACTTTAATAATATATTTTTTGGTGCAATTAACCATAGTGAAGCTTATGTACAAGAAGGAATCCATTGATAACATATACAGATTCTGAAAAACCTAAGGTAGACTATACTTGAAAGCTAATGGAGTACCCAATAAAGCTAAAATAAAGTGAGCGGGTTGGTAATAGCACATGACTGGACACACCAGCCAAAATGTATGCAGAGTCTAGGAATAGGCTCTGATGTATCAGAAATATGGTTAAGAGGATTCTTCAAATGGTGGGAGAAAGGGGGATTATTTAATCATTGGCATTGTGTTTAGACAAATGGAAGTCATCTGAAGTGACATTCTTCCTAGTTCCTATACAAAAATATCAACTCCAGATGAAGAAAGGTTTTACATTTAAAACTATTCATCCAAAGTATTAAAAGAAAACACATTTAAATAATACCAAGATGGAGAAAAGCTTTGCCTTCTTAAGCTCGACTGACAGTCCCCAGAACTCGTAAGAGAAGACATAGCAAAATATTATCATAAAATTAAAACAAGATTATGCCTAGAGTGGCCAGCTAGATTCCTTTTATAATCTACAAACACAACCCAGAGCTTGTGAAGTCTGGTCTATGTTTGTTATAGCTAGCACCAGTAAGAGGTGATACATATCATGTGTCATGAAAGGTCAGCTGAACTTTGTGTGTGTAGACACGGTGAATATTAGCAACAACAGGGAGCTGTTGGTAAGTAAAGAAATGGGTAGTTGGAGATCAGGGAAAGAATTAAGTTAAAATTTTCTATACACACTTTTATAATATTTAATTAAAAATTTAAAACCACGGGCATTGGCTACTTTTTTGAGAAAATTCTCACATATTTCAGGCTGTCCTAAACAGTCTTAAGCTCTCTATGTAGCAGAGGATGGTTTCGAACTCAGATCATCTTATCTCAACCTTTTGATGGAATTGCTGACATATGCTATTCCTGCAACAAGGTTAACCAGCCCCCCCCCTTTTTCTTAAGGAATAGAGTGGTTTGAATAAGAATGGCCCTTATACTTGAATACTTAAGAGCTGGAGTAGTCCAAAAATGGATGACTTGTGACAGAAAGTCCAAGGATCCTGTAGTTATTTAGTCATGGAACTGGATGTTTTGGTGGCCCCAGTCTGGTGCTGGAGTCCCAGCAAAGTCCTAGAGAGCTTCACCATATGTTAGAACCCTGAAGAATTCATCTCTAACACCAGGGAAGGCTACATCTCAGGGACAGGACTTACTATAAGAGTGAGGGCAAGCAGGCAACCAGAAGGGTCTTTTCACCTTAAATAATTCAACTAAGGAAATCCTTCCCAGGATGCCCAACTGCTGGGTTTCAGTGGATCTCAGATGTGGTCAAGCTGACAATCAAGCTTTGTCATCACACACTCTCGGCCTGCTATATGAGATGATTTGTGAGTGCTAGGTAAGAATTTTATTAACTGAGCTGTGTTCCGGGCACCTGATTGTTTTTTGCTTGTTTTTGTTTTCCAAGACAGTATCTGAAGTAGTCTAGGCTGGCTTCAAGCTCGGAAGTCTGCTGGGGATGACCATGAATTCCACTTCCACCTCCAAAAGAGTTACTTTAAAAAAAAAAAAAAGCATGCTCGAGATCTCGAGATGCATAAGGAGAGACAGGCAGGGAGCAGAGCCAGGGTCCACCTCCACAGCAGTGTCTAGCTTGCTTAATGTCCCTGGGTTGTTTTTCCTCGACTGGGATACACTAGTATTCTTCTCTTGAATTGTGCATCTCTGGCCTCTTGCATAGTCCAACTTCTCACTGAGTCAATTTCCAGTCGGTTCGCCCCTGCCTACCGGGGCACATTGAACTGTGAGATAAGAAAAAGCAGTCGTGAAGTTCAGGGCAGACCTGCTGAGAACTACCAGCTTGCCGAGCCAGGCTAGATCTGAGACCACACTCAGTGCTCTCCTGTGGATACGAGTCACACCTATCAAGTGCTTTTAACTTCTTTCCCACATGTTCCTGAGATGGGGACAGAGGAGCCTTGCCCCGTTATAAAAAGGGTTCAATTTAGAGGTCGTGGCTGAGCTTGTCCATCAGAAGTGGATATTAAAATAGCAATCGCATTATGGAGTAAGCACAGTTAGGTAGTTTGATAATGAGTGCCATTTTATTGGGCATATCAGGACAGAGTTCTTGAAGCCGTGGCTATTCCTAAATGTTAGGAGCATTTGGTCTCTGCTCAAAAAAACAGTTGTTGGGAAAGGCTTGCCCACCCACCTTACAACAGAGAAGGGCAGAAGACACTCAGAGACCCTCTGCAGCCACCACGATTGACAAGTCTGTGGTAGAGAGATGGGAGAGAAAGAGAAGCAGAAAGCGTTGAGCACTGTGGAGAGAGGCAGAACTGGAGAGGCGAGAGTGGAGAGGAACAGCCTGATGTGCATAGCTGCCACCTGAGGCCTTGGGGAAGTCCCAGCCCACACAGCCTCTGAGAGCCATGTCTGGATTCACGGTCATGCAGCAGCTGGGGGGGGGGTCCTGTGTCAAGGTTTGTGGCTCCTATTATCACCAAAGGCCATGCTACTTGGGATAACGTTGATGTCCAAGGGCTGTGCTGAGCTGGTCAAGAGTCCTTCACCTCTGAAAAGTTCCCAGAATTCCAAAATGTCACACAATCGCAGAAACTATCTGCAGCTGGCAAAGCCACACCTCTGTTAGAGAACAGAAGAGTCTGAAGCACATAGCCCCATAGCCCCACACCTGGGATTAAAATGAAAAATATCACTATAATATTTCTCTGTTTTTAAAAAGGAAGCCCAAATTCCAGATTTCTTACTACACCTGCTAGTATCTCCCAGAGGTGCTAAGCCTTTGGCTGCTCCTGTTTGAGTCAGGGTATTTGCAGCTGTGCCTTCGGTCTCCTCCAGTTGAACATCTTGCCCATGAAGCAGGCTGCTTGAGCTACACTTACCTTTATCTGAATGGGGGAGGTGGGCAAGGGGAGAAGTCTATAGGGCACCAAGGGAGCATCACTTCCCCATGAACCTGATGGATGCAGAACTTGAGACATTTCTCAAGTGCTATAGAGTCACAGAAACAAAAGGTGAGGAGGCAATGTGAGACCAGAGCCACCTCAAAAGATGCTACACTGCAGTAGATCTCCCAAGGCGGAAACTGGGCCACATGAAGACCTTTCCTTATTGGAGATGGCTGTGAGCAGCTGTAGAGATACAAGCAGAGCTCTGAGGAATTGGTCAGCGTTTGTGCTGTATACCGATGCTTGTTATAGCATGACTAGGAGAAGCTCCCTGGAGTCGCATGCTGGGGGCTTGGTTGACTGGCAGCTAATTACTGTTGGGAAGTGATTAGGTCCTGAGGGCTTAGACATAACCAATGGATTAATCCTTTGATGGATTCATAATGTAATGACATGAGATTACTGAAAGGTGGTAGAAAGAAGTTGGAACTAGTTGGATGTCTGTCACTACAGTGAGCCTTAGGGACTTGTTTTCTTTCCCTCTCCTCCTCCCCTCCCCCTTCTCACTCTTCTCCTCTCTTACTTTCCCTCTCTTTCAGTCTCCCCCCCCCCTTTCTCTCTGTTTCCAGGTTGTCAAAAGGAGAGTGACCAGTGACCTTATTCTTTCAAGTCTTTCTTGTCTTGCCATGGGGTGCCCTGCTTAAAGTGTGAGAGTCAGCCAGGAGTGGGGTGAAATGTCTGAAACCATGAGCCCAAAGGAAATCTTTCCTTTTAAAACTTGTTTCTGGAGCTGCTGATAATAGTGATGCCAACCAACGTCTGCCTGAGACAGGGAGAGGAACACACACAGCACAAAGGCCATGGGAAACCCAGAACTCACCAGGGATACTGTGTGTCAGGTAGGAGGTGGAGCTTGCACATCTGGGAGCATCACTATGGACCAGGCAGATGAAGCGATGTCAGGACAGAGAACAGCCATAATTGAGAGGTCAGGAAACATCAGCAAGACTGTGGCACAAATATTCTACCGTGATTTCAGACAGTTCATCTTCCCAAATGGATTGATCATTTATTTGACTAATGGTTAAGCAGGCTAATGCATTTCTCCAGGGTGGGCCTACTTCTAAAACCTAGTTTAGCTAAGGCTTTCACATTCTTCCTGTCTCTTAGCAGGTAATATTCTCTTGGGACAGAGACCGTCTTTTGCCCTCCCAGGATAATTAGTGGGATGTACTTTCCCAGTGGAAGTGATCTGGGATGACTTTTTTTTTCTTGTTTTAGATTCTTAATGGATATCACTCTTTCCCAAATGCTGTTTTGGCAGGGATCTTTTTTTATAAATATGTTTACATGTATACATATGCATATGTATTTGTAGGAATACATACACTTGAGTCAATGAAATTGATATCTATTAAGTCTTGATCACGTGCAAATGCTTCATGTGCCAGGCACCAGGGCTTGGCCAGATGCCCTGCAATATGTCTGCTGCTGAGATCTAACAACAGGGTGTGCAGAAACAGATGGGACTCAGGCAGGGGTCTCCCCAAACACGGGGCTGCAAAAGCAGCTTTCCACAAACCGTTTCACACCTGGTAGGAAATCTACCCTAGATCGGAGAAAGCCGAGAAAGCCATTGCTCACTGCTATGATTTGAATGCTGCTTGTCTCAAAAATTCACATATTTAAGATTAATGGATTAATCCAGTTACTTGACGAGTTAACAGGTTAGTGAATCACATTGTGAGTGGGTTGCTCTAAAAGCCAATTTGGCTAGGTCTCTCACATGGTTATGAGTTGTCCTCCTCTATCTTAGGATTCTGCTACCCTAACAGCCAAAGATGCTGCCTGTAGACCTTTGACCAGAACCCTGAGTCAAGATGAGATCCCCTCAGTGACTCACCCAGTCTTTATATTGTTGCTAACAGAAGATGGAGTAAGACACCCATATTCTCTAACAACCTTCTACAAAGTTAGAGGCGAACAAGACTCCAGTTAGTGTCCTAATGCTCCCCAAAACACACCCAGGAGCACTGGATCTAAAGGTACCAGTCTATGAGGATTCTGGTCATAATGGGATGAAATCTCCATTTTGTAGCTCTGGTGACTGAACTTGCTTCAATTCACATTTATGTCCTGTGCCTGTCTTAGTTAGGGTTTCTATTGCTGTGAAGAGATACCATGGCCACTGATGTGTTCATAAAAAGATGAAGAGAGTGGGGGATATGTTCTATGGAGGTATATTCAGGTATGGGGTGGGGGGAAGGGGGTGCCTCCTTGGGCCCATGCTGAGGCATCCCTTCCCCCTGAGGGACCAGCTACCTGACAGAATAGTATAGAATAGAATTTATTCAGGGCATGGGGAGGGGAGTTAAGAGAGTAATAGAGGCAGAGAAAGGCAGAGAAAGAGAGAAAGAAAATAGAGAAGTAGAGGAGTTGAGGCTGGCCATGAGCATGAGGGGGGGGGGGAGAAGGGAATGGGGAGAGAGCTGGAGGAGGAAGGCAAGAACAAGAAAGGAGTAAGAGAGAGAGGAGGGGGCAAGCAGCCCCTTTTATAGTGAACCACAGTGACTCTTATAAAGCAAAACATTTAACTGGGGCTTGCTTACAGTTTCAGAGATTTAGTCCACTGTCATCATGGCAGGAAGGATGGTGGCACCCAGGCAACCATGGTGCTGGAAAAGGAGCAGAGAGTTCTACATCAGACCCACAAGTAGCAGTAACGGAATGCCACAATGGGCCTGGCTTGAGCATTGCTACCTCAGAGCCCACCCCAAGTGACACTCATTAACAAGATCACACCTCCTACTGTGCCACTCCCTCTGAGCACATGGGTGTCATTTTCTTCCAAACCACCACAATACCTCTTCCTTGCTTTTTAACATGCTGCTCAATGTTTGATGCCAGGACAGGGTGATGTTCCTGGCATACAGAGTCTCCTCTACAGAGGTTAGAGTATGGAGTGAGGGTGCCCCCTGGGAGAATGGTTCACTCCTGGAGGCCCAAGTTGAGGGAGAGCCAGGGATGACATCTGGGAGTTGGACTTGGGGAGACTGAAACTGTAGGTCAAGAGGAGTTTTTATTATTATTTTTTTTTCTTTATTTACATTTCAAATGCTATCCCGAAAGTTTCCTATACTGCCCCCCACCTCTGCTCCCCTACCTACCTACTCCCACTACTTGGCCCAGGCCTTGCCTTGTGCTGGGTCATATAAAGTTTGCAAGACCAATGGGCCTCTATTCCCAGTGATGGCTGATTAGGCCATCTTCTGCTACATATGCAGCTAGAGACACAA
>NC_034606.1:30073990-30102309 GCF_900095145.1 Mus pahari
GATTAGGCCATCTTCTGCTACATATGCAGCTAGAGACACAAACTCAGGGGGTTCTGGTTAGTTCATATTGTTGTTCCACCTAGAGGGTTGCAGCCCCCTTCAGGTCCTTGGGTACTTTCTCTAGCTCCTCCATTGGGGACCCTGTGTTCCATCCAATAGCTGGCTGTGAGCATCCATCAAGAGGAGTTTTGAAGGAGTTAGAAACTATTTGGTTGGTGAGTGTAATAATTTTGGAAAGAGTAAGGAATGATTCTGTCCACAGGCTGATCCCTTTGCAGTTTTTAAAATGTATTTTTTTGTTAAATTTTATTTTTTTATATCATGCAGATTACAGAGCATTGAAATTAGTCACAAAGAAACACATTGATTTGTACTTTTACATACTTAAAATGTTTTTTCATGTAGTTAAGCAAAATGAATCACTCCAAAAAATCAATATTTGGTATAACTACCATGAATGTAGATTTTTTAAATATAATCTTGAGAGATTTAATTTTATTTTGACATTTGATTTTTAGCAACGTCAGCTTACTAGGCAGATTGTGAGTGTCCACTGGAGGCACCTAAATTCTGATTGTTTCCCTTTGTAGGAGACTATTAGAAAACTCTGATGGTAGTTCCATCAGTTCATGAGGCGATATAGGCATCTTTGTAGTGATATCAAAGTTGGCATTCTGCTTTCTCTACCTCAGTTCTCTAGTCCTGAAATCAAATTTTGGAGTGACCTGGTGCTTCGCATTTGTCAAGTTTACCTACTAAAACACTTCTGAAATTGGTCCTTAGGTCTTGATTTTTCTCCACTAGAAGCTGGATCTATAGCTGGTCCCAGTACATCCTCCACACTAAAGCCTGCAGAGCCATTCAGAAGCCACCCTGTGGGCTCAAAGAGCTTGGATGTTATTGCCACTCTTTCTAGGCAAGGACCAAGTTCCTTTCTTTGTTCTCCTACTCCCTTCCTGCTTTCTAACCCTTGCAGGGTTCCAGCTATTTAACTGCTTGAGCAAGGTTAACTCTTGACTGATGGACCATTTTGTCCACCATGAGGGCTCCAGGGATAAATCTGTGAGATGAGGCTAAAACTTATCAACATTTTAGAAGTGATTCCACATTTGAGCAACTGGTTCAGCTCCTGAATTGCGTTTGCTTTTCATCTGTGCTCCTGAAGCCTTTCTTCTGCCTCACTGGCTTTCTTCTAGCTGCTGAAACTTTCCACATTGCTGTCAGTCAAAAGGTCCTCTCTCCACAGCTCCTGTTGGTCTTTAGATCTCAGCCCCTATGTTCAGTCCAACAGGGAGACCTGCTCTGGGGCCTTCTCCAGAGTTGGGTTTGTGGGTTGCTTCTCCTTGGTTTTTGTTTTTTTTTTCTCATATTTATTTATGCTTTTTTGGCTCAACATTCTCTGTTCTTGGTGGTAGCATGTATCAGTCACGTACTGCTGAAAGAATAAAATGAGAATTGAGTGGATAGGTTGTGTTTTTATTTTAAGAAGGGTATCATTACGGTATTTCCATATGTGCATGCAATGAGCCTTGATTATCCTGTCATGGTCTCTTCTACACTTCTTATGCCCCTCTTCCCTTTCACATCTTTGTGAGATGAGAAAATAGGCCTTGTGGGGCTGTTTTATTCCACTTAACATATTGATCTCTAGTTCCTTCCACTTTCCTGCAAACAGCATAGTTTCACTCATTATGACCTAACTAAGTGTCATGATGTATGTTTAGTATATTTTCTTTATTCATTCTCTCTTTGGTAGTTATTGTAGGCAATGTTTTAAAATTTGATGTTATGCATGGGTATTGTGCATACTGTCCCAATTTCTGTGAGGTCATGTGTGCAACTGCCCTGCTGTGGCCAGAATGCTTGGCTTCAATGTCGTTGTCTACCACTTCCAGCCCTTAGAGTGTTTCAGGCCCATCTTGCACCATGATTTTGGATGGGCACACACCCAAAAGTATGTAAGTGGCAAAAAATGGACTTGATGAGTTTTCAAAAATGAGAACACAAAGTTAGACAGGTATGCAATGAGGGGTGGATCTGGAAGGAGTTGGGGGAAGGTAGATAAGTATAAGCAAATATAATGTAAGCAATTCTCAAAGCACTGATACAAATACTTTACAAATATTTGATCCTATGTGCTCCACTAGGCATTTGTTCTTGTTTGTTTGTTTTGTTTTTTTGCATTATACTTTTTTTGGAGTCAATTTGGCCAAATAATAGAAAGCCCTTGAGGACACATGCCTAACTTGTCATGAGGAAACCTGGTTTCTGCCCATCCCACATCAATCTGTCTCTCCACTAGCTACCCAGTCTCCCAGATTCTCCTTAGAGAGCAACAGGAGACCGAAGCAATAATTGTGTCCACATCCAGGTTGGTGAACCAATGAGTTTGTTGTGGTTACTCCTAGGAGGAGGGTAGGTGACCCAAAGGCAGAATCACTGTATCAATGATGGGTGGGTGATGACTCAGGAGAGCTAAATTACTGGAGTTCCCTACCCAACTCGCAGGCAGTTCCGCCCAAGAGACTCGTCTCCCTCAGCAATTATTTGCTGTTTATAAACCTCAGGAAAAAGAGCCTCCTGAGTCAGACTTTACAGAACTTCCTGAGTCGTATAAGATTCTCATTGAGTTTCTTGAGCCTTGTAGCTCTGACACTCAAGGGTACCTAGTGCCAGCTTAGCTAAGGAGTATACAAGTATTCCTAACATAGTCTGCAGGGTGAAGTAGGATAATACAAACTCGGTGAATAGAGATGTGAATGAAGGTAGGCATGTGGTGCCTGGACTGGTCGGTTAGCTTGGAGTCCTAGTCAAGAACTCCCCTCGTTGGACCTGTAGCTAGTTCTTGAAGTACAGGGATGGATAAGGCCGAATGGGACCCTGCTTCAAGGAGCTCGTGATAGAGAGAGCCATGCTCCAGCCAGGTGCACACAGGGACAAACCACAGCTCACACCCTGATGAGTTTTAAAAAGAATGAGGATGGCTTGGATAGAATCCCGGAGCAAAGCCGCCGAGGAGGATAGGATGGTCAGCCAAGGCTCCTTGGAGGGGAGGAGGTGGCATTTGAGGTGGCGATGAAGAAAGAAGGGATGAGGTCTCGGGCGGAAAGGGTCTGGAATGAGACGAAAGAGCCATTTGAGTGGAAAGGAGGAGAGCTGGGAAAGAACCCATCTTGTGATCTACGGAAGACAACCACAACCTCTGTTTTCATACCGGGAAAATGGTGCCGGTGGCACCCGCTTCAAAGCCTGCAGCTGTTGTCGAGGTTGAGATTGTCCAACTTAGGAGAGGCTTTGCCTAAGAAGATATTTTTATCTGGTCCGGGAAGCAAAGTTGATGATGGAGAATACAAGTTATGCCTTAGACCCGTGGATGGCATCAGACCCATTCACACACACATACACACACACACACACACACACACACACACACACACACACACACACACACACACAATGTTCAGGCTCCTATTAGCGTAGAGCACCTGCACTGGGTTTGGGCTGTGGCTGTAGGATCTCACGCCCAAGCATTGCCTGGAAGAGAGTGCAGATGCTGGCATTTAAGACTCCCAAGAATTCAGTTCCCTTTCCCAGCATTCTGTGGGAGGAGCAGGCTGTCAGAGACACAGAAGGAGGGGGGGCGAGGTAGTAGGTGGGGACTGAGCTTCTAATTTGCATAGCGGTGTGGAGCTCAGAAAGCCCCCTCCAAAGTTCTTTGCACCATCGCCCTGCAAGAAGAGGCCTGCTTTCAGTCAGGGCTTGAAGGTGGCCGGGATATCAAGCTAGGAAATGAGCATGAACTGAGAGACTCTTGCTGGGAAGCAACAAGTGCTTCCTTGGAAAAGAGGAGGAGCCAGGAGAAGGGAGGTAGAAAAATGCAGAGGCAAAGGATAAGCAAGACATAGAGACTGTTTAGATGGTAAGCTCCACCAGGCATCAGTGGTACTAGACAGGATACACTACAGGGCATCAGGATACCCTGATTGTGTTACCAGGATGCTAAGACAGTGCTAGGATGCTAGTGTGGCCTCAGACCATGGTCCTCATCAGAGCAACGTCAAAATTTGTTTTGGAAACTAAAAATAAATATGACACCCATCTTTATCTCATACCCCATGTCTGATGTAAAGGGAAGTCCCTATCAGTTTCTACCTTCAAAATGCACCCAGAATCTGACCAGACCATGTCTCCCTGTCCCACGCTTGAGCCTGGCAGGTTTCAGCCTCCACTGTCCCTTCTCTGGTGTAGTTAGGCTCACCTCAGAGCCTCAGTTTCTACATTTGCTGTTTACAGTCTGGTTCCTTAGCCAGAGTGACCTGTTTTAAGGCCCGTGGAGAGAGGTGGCTTGCAGAGTCATTTGCCAAGTTCTGTGAGTGGCCCTAGTGACAACTCACTAGTGGCCCTAGTGACAACTCACTACTTTGTCTTGTACTATTACTCACTGCTTGTCAGCCAGTCAGCTGACAGCCAGCACTTACTTGCCTTTCTCTATACTTAGGTTCTTCTGGACATGAGGAGTTCCAGCTACATGGCCATGGCATCACTAACTCCATCCTGCCTTCCTCACCACGATGGATTGACGGTATGGATTCTCTCAAGACAAAGCAAGCAAAACTTTTGTCCTGTAAATGGTGTCTTGTCAGGTGCTTGGTCACAGGAAGCAAAAAGTAACCAACAAATGGCTCTTCTTTACTGCTCAGGGTTCCAGTTATAAAACCTAATACATTCCTTTCTTTGAAGCTAGTTTGGGCTCAGTGGTTTGTCATTTACGTGAAGCATAATTCTCATTGACATCTTTTTTAAGCTCTAGTTTCTCAACTCTAAAAATGGAATATGATAACTTATGCAGTTAAAGTAAGATTTGAATGAGATGCCTTGTATAAAGTATATATATATACATATATATGTATATATTTGAGGGTTCCTGAGATATAGAAATTATCTTTGTGAATGATGGCTACTTAAATTTTTATTTATTTATTTTTGATTTATGTGTATGCCTGTTTGTATGTGCCCTGTGTGCCTGCAAGGCCTGTGGAAGTGAGAAGAGCTTCAGTTTCTACTCTTGCTATGTACAGTTTGGTTTGTTAGTCAGAGTGACCTCTTTTAAGGCTCATTCAAAGAGGTAGCTTGCAGAGCCATTTGCAAAATTCTGTGGGTAGCCCTAGTGTAAACTGACACATGGATGCTGGGAAAAAAACCTGGGTCCTCTATAAGAGCCATGTCTAGCCTTGATGACTAATACGAAACAGTTTATTATAATATGAAAGAAACTAGTGGCAATGGATGCATTGTACTATATTTTTAAAATTATAGAACTTTCATAAAATTGAATTCACTAATTTAATACTGAAAATTCACTACAAGAACCCCTCTGAGTATTTGCCTGGCTCGTAGTCTGATGGAGGAGGGTGCACTAATCTGTTTATCGGATGCAGTAGAGGTAGGGTTGGGGCACAAGAATGTGTTGGGATGTGCAAGTACCTGCAGTTCTCTAAGTTTCTAGGAAGCAGTGATGTTGAACATGATACTGAAATATACACAGATACTTATGACATGAAAAGTGTGTGGGGCAGAGGGAACTGGATGAATTCAGAGGGAGCTGGATGAATTCAGTGGGAATTGGATGAATCCAGTGGGAACTGGATGAATTCAGAGGGACAGAACATGATGAGGTAGAGGGGGAGAGAGACTGTCATACTACCTAGGTCACTGGTTCTGGCAGTAGGACTCAACAGAATATTAACAGTAAATGGATGACATGGCAGAGAAATCCATATGCAGACAGGAAGTGATCTTTTCAAGAGAACAAAAGTGTTGCTAATCAGTGTGTGTTGTAATTAATGCTTATTGATTGTCTTTGTGCCAGACCATTGTCTCTGTGGGAGCAGGGACTGGTTCTGTCATAAGTACTGCTGAATTTAATTTGTATAGAACACAGACTGATACCCAAACTGGTACTTGATAAACAGCTGTTGAATGCAGAGTTTTAAAAATGTAGGGGTGTGTTATGAAGGTCCAGCAGCTACTCTCACTGATGGGCAGAAGAAGACCGAGTCAGGATCAGCCTCACTTGACAGTGGGGGAATCAGTACAAGCTGAAAACAGGGATATGCTAATTGACAACTAATTGGAATTTTTAGGTGGAGACAGCTAACCACGAATTCAAACTCAGGGTCCTTCTGAGTGTGGAGGCCTGTGTGACTTCCCTGATCGGACTTGATCCCAGAAAGCTCAATGAGGGTGGCATTGGAGTTGGACCAAACTAAGAGTGGGTAAGGTTAGTCACTGAGTGAGTGGGAGCAGAAGGAGATAGAATGGCAAAGTCAGAAGAGTGATCAAGCATGTCCAGTGACTCTCCTGAGTGGAACTCTGAGAAAGAGGGAAGAGGTTTTATTTCATTTGTAAAAACCAAAGACCTTGTCAGTCATGGATGGAAGAGGAACCTGTAGGACCCTATCACCTCCTGGGGAACTACTGGCTACTGTCAGGTCCTGGAGGAGGAGATGCTATGGTCTTTAGCTGAGTAAGCCACTGGTGAGCCCACCATACTCACCATGCTCAATAGGTAATTCTATGCCTATGCTACATGGATAGCTCTGGTTAAACTCAATGGTTTACAAAACGAAACAAAAGGACTTGAATATAGGAAAGGGGCTTGTAGAGAGGAGGTGGGGATTCACGGGGGTGGGAAGGAGATAAGAGGCTATGGGGATTGCAGTTGGTAGGTTATTTTTAAAAAGGCAGAAGGTTGAGAGAAGGTGGAGTGGATCTGGGGAATTTTAGGAGAAGAGGGATAAGTATAATCAAAGATACTATATGCACACAGGAGATTCAAAAAAGAAGTAATAAAACATGTGTAAAGATTTATTAAATTATTATATATGCATAAGTATTTTGCCTGCCTGCATGTATGTATACCATGAGCATGCCTGGTGTCATAGATGCCAGATGAGGGTGTCAGATTCTGTAGAGCTAGAATTTCAGATAGGTGTAAGCCATCGTGTCAGTAATGGGAACCAACCCTTGGTTCTCCACAAGAGTTAACAAAATATTCTTAATCACTGAGCTATCTCTCCAGCATCTTAAAATATTTGTTTTAAAAGAGAGGGTGTGAAGTGAGAGTAAAAGAATTACTTCTATACATGCATAAAGTCATCAATGAATAAATTTAATTAAAACAAAACAAATAGTATATTACTAAATACACCAGAAAGCTAAAGTCTGGGTCATTTCTTTCTCAGTCCTCTGAGTTCTATATTTCAGTGAATGTTAGTAACACATGCACCTCAAGTCTGTAGAAACCGGAGGTTACTGTTATTTCTATTAGGACTTGATAAGGACAGACTGTTATGCAGAATTATGGCTAATTGTTACGGTTTTGTCTCTATTTATGTACTTTACCTCTAGGTAGCAGTCACAAGCAAGGAGGTCCCACTCGGTCACAAACTCAGCATGACACTTGCTAATGTCAGCAACTGTGCTGCCTGGCATTTGCTATGCTAAGGTTACTGAGTATCACAATGCCCTTGTCTGCCACACCAGGAAGAGTGTGACCTGCTTGGGATGCAGTGGGAGTATGTTATAATGTGTTCTGTAACATTCACCTGGTGAATATAACATGGTGTTCTAGTTAGGGTTTTACTGCTGTGAACAGACACCATGACCAAGGCAACTCTTATAAAGGACAACACTTACTTGGGACTGGCTTACAGGTTCAGAGATTCAGTCTATTATCATCAAGGTGGGAGCATGGCAGCATCTAGGCAGGCATGGTGCAGGCAGAGCTGAGAGTTTTATAACTTTATCTGAAGGCTGCTAGTGGAAGACTGACTTCCAGGAAGCTAGGATGAGGGTCTTATAGTCCACTCCCACAGTGACACATCTACTCCAACAGGGCCATACTTTCTAATAGTGCCATTCCCTGGGCTTAGCATATACAAACCATCACACCTGGGGAACTGGTCACAGAGGTGGCTTAGTCTTTGGTAGTCATAATTAGTGCCACTAAGAATAAGAGCATTTATACCCGCAAGTAGATGTTACAAGAGAGGAGCCTTTCTGCAATACATTAGGAAAGATGTCAAAATATACAAAACCAAAGAAACAATATTAACAGCTGTACAAGAAAAATGCCACTCACAAAGCAAACACATCAGAATCACACTGAACCTCTCAACAAAACCCCTAAACATCAGGAAAACATGAAATGATGTATTTCAAGCTCTGAAAACAAATACATTCTAACCATGATAGCTGTACATTACAAATGACCTTTTTTAAATGAGTGGAGAAGACTGGCAAGATGGCTCAGTGGGTAAAGGTGCTTGGCACCAAATCCAAAGACCCGAGTTTGAGTTTCAAGGCACACATTGTAGATGGAAACAATCTACCGTCTCAAGTTGGGCTCTAACCTCCACATGGTGCTGTTCCATGCCCATGCCCATACACATATATGTGTACACACATATATACACACACACACAACATATAAATAAATAAATAAATAAATAAATATAAAAAGAAAGACATTTTAGACAAAGCAAAAAAAATAAAACAATTCATGATGATTAAGCCATCAATATAGAAGTTACTTAAAGGAGTCTTAACCCAGAGGAAGAGAGACAGTCTCAACGGTGGAAGCACAAGAAAGAAGAACTTTCATAAGAATGACAATGAACAAAAATTAGCTATATGAGAATCTGCCATGCCCAATGCAGTAAATAGAAAACCTCTAATACAGATAGTGAAAGGAGAGAGCAAACGCCAACCCATTTATTCAGAAAAATAATCAACAAAATCAGAGGAATGAGCAAAAGCCCTCAATAAAAACACGAGCTGCTAATAGCCTTCTTTCTCTAATTAAAACAAACAAACAAACAAACAAACAAGCAAACAAACAAGCAAACTATGAATTAGATCCTTTGATTAGACTCAACTGTCTGTTGCCCTGAAGAAATACACCATATGGGCAAAGGCACAGAGATTCAGAATTCAAGGGTAGGAGTCAGTGTACTGAGGAAGTGGAAACTGTAAACATGGCAGTGTGGGTGTCCTATGTCTAATAAAGTAGGTGGTGGAGCAGGGAAGCTAGATACGAATAGCAAGAGAAACCACTAAAACTATGAAAATACATTGAAATTGAACAATGTTCTCTCAAATGACCAGAGAAACATTGATGAAATCAGGTAGGGATTAAAAACTACTTACAGGAATCAAATGAAAAGGTTCTAAAAATAAGAACCTTTGATAAATAATGAAGAGAGTGTTAAGAGAGAGAATTACCACTATCAGTGCCTATGTTTAAAACATTAGGAAGGAGGCTGGACTGATAGGTGGCTTGGCGGTTGACAGCGCTTACTGCTGTTGCATATGACTTGGGTTTTGTTTCCAGAACTCATGCCAGCCTGTGACTCTAACATTCAGTGCCTTTTAGCCTTTATAGGTACCTAAGTACATGGGGCACACATAAACTCATGTACACACACACACACACACACACACACACACACTAAGCATTACAAACTATAAAAGAGAACTGAAATCAATAATTTAATGATAAGCAGTAAGATCTTAGAAAAACAAAGACAGGTCAAAACTGAAAGCAGTAGATAAGAAGGAATAATAAAGACTGGGAAGCAACAGAGAGATCACTGAAATAATTGCTTGGTTCTTTGAACAAATGAGAAACAAGAAACTCTGAGTCAAGCTAAAGAGAGAGCAAGAAGACCCAACTTAATAAAATCAGAGATGAAAAAGGACACATCCTATAGAAACTAATGACCATCAGAGGACCACTCTATTGGTTAAGGTTTATATGGCTGCGAAGAAACACCATGACTAAAAAGAAGGTTGGAGAGGAAAGTATATTTGGCTTATACTTCCACATTGCTGTTCATCCCTGCAAGAAGTCAGGTTGGGAATTTAAACAGGACAGGAACTCAAACTAGGATAGGATCCTGGGGGCAGGAGCTGATGCAGAGGCTGTGGAGGAGTGCTGTTTACTGGCTTGCTTCCCCTGGTGCTCAACTTGCTTTCTTATAGAACCCAGAACTACCAAGCCAGGGATGGCACCACCCATAATGGTCTGGGCCCTCCCTTATTGATCACTAATTGAGAAAATATCCTACAGCTGAATCTCATGGAGGCATTTCCTCAACTGAGGCTCCTTCCTCTCTGATAATTCTAGATTGTGTCCAGTTGACACAAAATAAGCCAGTAAAATCACTAGGAAATGCTTTGGAGACTTACATTCCCCAAGGCTGGGAAACCCAGGGGATAGGATCAATTTCTAGATTTATGTGGCCTATCAAGATTACATTAAGATGATATGAATAACCCAAATAATTTTCTAATGAGCAATGTAAACCGGTGTCTTACAATTTTACTTCTATGACGAGTCACCATGTCCAAGGCAACTTATAGAAGAACGAATTGTTTATTCTGGGCATGCAGCTTCATATGGTCAGTCCATGAGTATCCTGGTGGGGAGCTTGGCAGCAAGCAGGTAGGCATGGTGCTGAAGCAGTAGCTGAGAACTTGCATCTTGATTCACAAGCAAGAATCAGAAAGAGAGGAAGGAGGAAGGAGGAAGGATAGAGAGAGAAAGAGAGGGAGAGATGAAGAGGGTTGCTGATTGGGAATGGCCTGGGATTTTGAAATTGCAAAGCCCACCCCTAGTGATGTACCTCCTCCAATAAGGCACACTTCCTAATCCTCCTCAGTTCAGCCATTGGGAACCAAGCATCCAGATATATGAGCCTATTTGTGAACACACATTCAAATCAGCACATGTAGTAATATTTTCCAAGAAAGAATTGCTTAGTGTCAGATGGATTCACTGCTTAAATTCCAAACCTTTAAAGAACACCTAACTTCCCCCAATGATTCTATAAAATAGAAAAGAAAAGGACACTACCAAGTTTATTCTATGAAGCAGTATTAGCCCGATACCAAAACCGGATAAGGACAAGAGAAAACTAGAAACTAATTTCTCTGATAAACATAATACAAAAAAATCTTAATATAATACTTGCAAAATGAATCCATTACCACATTAAAGAGATCATGCATCATGGTCAAACTGTTTTCATTCCAAGGATGTGAGGATGTCTCAAGACACTCAGATCAGAAAATATAATGTAGCAAGTTATCGAACTCTGGGACAAAAATCACATAACCATTTCAACAAATGCAGGAAAGTCCCAAGAACTGAAAATGGAATTATGTGAAGTTAAAGGTCTTCTGTACAGAACAGGGAACTGCCAACGGAGTGAAGAGACAGTCCACACAGTGGGAGAAAAATCCGTGCTGTTTAGCCATGGACAGAAATTTGTATAGTGCATGTCATGGTTTGAATATACTTGGCCCAGGGAGTGGCACTATTTGGAGATGTGGCCTTGCTGGAATAGGTGTGTTACTGTGGGTGTGGACTTTAAGACCCTCATCCTAGCTGCCTTCAGATGAAGATGTAAAACTCTTAGTTCCTCCTGCACCATGCCTGTCTGGATACTGCTATGCTCTCACCTTAATGATAATGGACTTAACCTCTGAACTTATAAACCAGCCCCAATTAAATGTTGTCCTTATAAGAGTTACCTTGGTCATGAGGTCTGTTCACATCAATAAAACCCCAACTAAGACAATGCAAATACATAAAAAATTATTAAAATTAAATCGCCAGCACATAAATCATCCAACCAATAAATGTGCCAATGATATATATATATATATATATATATATATATATATATATATATATATATATTTCATTGAAGAAATGAAAATGGATAAGAAATACTTAAAGAAGTATTCTCCATCTTTAGCCATTAGGAAATAGAAAATAAAATTGTTTTGAGATTTTCTCTCACCTCAGTCTGAATGATTCTCAAGAAGAAAATATAACTACAACAAATGTTGGCGAGGATGTCAGGGGAGGGGAATCCCTATTGAGTGCTGGTAGGAGTGTAACTGGTACAGCCACCATGAAAATCATTGTTGTGGTTCCTAAAGATACATGAAAGTACAGACATCATATGACCCATACCACTTCCAGGTGTGTACCCCCAAAATTCTAAGCCAATATTCCACGGATACAGTTGATCATCCTTTCCTTCTGACATATTTATAGCATTCAGGAAATAGGACCAGAACAAACATTCATCAACAGATGAGCAGATAAATAAAAAATGGCTGTAGATACACAGTGGGGTTTTATTCAGCCATACATTAGAATCTCATTGTGTCATTTGTAGGAAAATGGATGGAAATGGAGATCAACACGCTGAGTGAAACAAGCCAGACTCTGAAAGATGAGGTACCGTTCTATCTCATATGCAATATGTAGATGTAAATGTGTGTGTTGCACACATACACACACACACACACACACACGGGGGGGGGGAGAGAGAGAGAGAGAGAGAGAGAGAGAGAGAGAGAGAGAGAGAGAGAGAGAGACTATTTAGGGTAGAAGGAGATCAACAGAAGGACAAAGGAAGGTATTAGAAAATGGATATTAACAAATTACAATGATGTTTTTGTTTGAAAATGTCATAATGAAACTTATTATTTTCTATTTCAACCGGAAAACAACAACAACAAAAAAAAGTTGACAAACTGGATTGTGATATTTGGCCAATATTATAAATTTACTAAAATTCATAGAATTTTGTCTTAAGGTAGTAGAATTTTATAGTATATACATTATAACTGAAATAAGGATGTTGATGCTCATAAGCTGTGTGATAATGCCACTCTGTGACTTAGTTTCCTCATATATAATAAGATAGTTTCCCTCAGGCAGTAGAGGTGTTCTAAGAATCCAGATGGGACAATATCATGAGCCTTGCATCTGGTATGCCTTTGATTGTTGAGATCAGGGTATGTCCTACGGTGTTTCTTCTTCTTCTTCTTCTTCTTCTTCTTCTTCTTCTTCTTCTTCTTCTTCTTCTTCTTCTTCTTCTTCTTCTTCTTCTTCTTCTTCTTCTNTCTTCTTCTTCTTCTTCTTCTTCTTCTTCTTCTTCTTCTTCTTCTTCTTCTTCTTCTTCTTCTTCTTCTTCTTCTTCTTCTTCTTCTTCTCAATTATTTTACTTTTTTTTTTCCAATTTTTATTAGGTATTTACTTCATTTACATTTTAAATGCTATCCCCAAAGTCCCCTATTACCCCCCCCCATACTGTTACTTCTTATTGTACAAGGCAGTGGTTGTTTTCCAAACTGTGTTTTCCGCTTTATAAACAGGATTATAGTACATTTTGAGGAGGAGGGCTGTCTGTCTGGGTGGCTTGATGAATGGCGCACAACACCACTCAGACTGACAAATAACCCATTAGTAGAATGGTTATTTTGTGTTTCCTTGCCTCCTGGGATACTTCCATAGCACATAGACCCCCTTCTCCCCATACCTCACCACACCTCCAAGAACATATCACCCCTCTCTTTATCTTTTTACAAACACATCACCAAGGATGACTTAGAACTTCTAACCCTGTGGCCCCCATGTCGAATTACTGAGGTAATGGGTATGAGCCTGTGGGACTGTGTTACAGGCACTGGAGATGCAACCCAGGGCTCTGTACCTGAGAGGCAAGCACTCTACCCACTTTGCAGCTACAACCTCAGCTAGTAGATTCTATTTGAAATGCAAAATCCAGCAGCTCTTTGCCCTTTCCCCTTAACCCAAGCCTATTCTTCTGGCTGGGAGCAGACACAAGCAACTCATCAGGCACTTGGGGGTAGGGGCGGGAACTGTATGTGTTTTCCTTGAATTTCAAAGGAGGAAAAAAAAAAAAAAGAAATCGAAATTAAATCCAGCAATTAAGTTGTAATTGCACAATTACTTCATTTTCTGGCTTGGTGCCAAGGTTGGGAGACTGGCTCCCACAAATGACTTTTTTTTTTTTTCTTTTTTTCTTTTTAACAAACCAGAGGAGAGGTTGGAAGGGAGAGAGGGATCAGATCATTTATGGGGACCAAGAAACAAAGGTACTTTTAAAGATTAAACTTTCTTGCCCAGGACTTGATGTCGTGTTCTGATTGGCAGGGCTATGGGTGAGCCTAGAACTCAGGGTCTTTCCAGAGCTAAAAATAATCACTTGCTCTCTGAAGGAAAGTGATGGACACCCTTCGTTTATCCTTGGGGTGGGAGACCATCTCTGCAGGTGAGCAATCTTAGGGTCTTACAGTTCCTTCTTGGAGAAGGGGGCAAAGCAGCATGTAAATCAGACTCTCCCAGAACCTTTCCGAGGACAGGGACAGGCAGGAAGTGAATGCTACAGGTGCTGAGTAGGTCCTTGATTTTGCGGTCCGGAGGCATGGGAGGAGAGAAGCTGCTGCAACTGATTGGTGGATTTTTGTGGGCAAGGGTCACGAGCTGCTTCTTTGCCTGCTATTCATTCATTTGTTCATTCATTTATTCTTCCACTTATTTATTCATCTTCTTACACATTTCCCCATTTGCTAATTCTTACATGGTCCACTGATCAGCACAAGGCTTTCTGCTTGGCTTTATGGGGGGAAAAGATTTAAGGTGGAGCTAGGACTCAGGAATATGTGACATTTGTAAGATGTTTAGTGTTTAGACTTGTCATCAACTGTGTGACAAGTCCTGCAACAGGTTATTGTTAAACCCATAGTGTCGTTCTGAGGGAACCATTTTTCAGAAGAAGAAACTGATACTGGGGAAGGGTTGAAGGTATCCTATTTCCGATCAGGTGGCAAGCCATCCTGTGAGCTCTGGGAAGTTTAGATTCTGGAGCGCATGACCTTTCATGACCTTTATGTAAGAAATAATGTGTTCCAGGGAAACCCAGCCATACCAGGAGGCATAGGAAACACAAAAATCAACATGGCTGGACCCACTCTTTCCTCTCAACCAAAACCATAAATGCACTAAATGAAGAGGACACTTGCTGATGTCACCAACCGGGGATGATGACAGGCTTGGTCCCTCCGGCATGAGCCCTGCCACCGTCTTCTGTTGAGCAGCTGGCACAGTCGTGGGGTGCCCTGACTCACAGCAGCTGAGCCCTGCCACCTCACGGAGTGTGCCCAAATCATTCACACTCCAGTGAGCTGCCAGAGACAAAGCCTCGCTTGAGAGGGAAATGCCACACTCTACTTTGCAGCCAGCTCCAGAACTCCGGCTATATTTAAAAAAAAAAAAAAAAAAAATCGAAGATCAAAATCAAATGTGGGCACAAGAAACCACCTGCGCTCTTTCCCGGACCTCTCCAGGGCAGAGCCTTGGCTGAGAAGCTGGGGAATGTGAGAACACCCCCCCCCCCCGGCCCAGCCCAGGCTTTTTCCAGCATCATCTGGTGCTGTGGCTTTTCTGGCTGCAGCTTATGTCCAGCCCCATGAACTGTGTCCCCACTGGCTCTGGTCCTCTCTAATGCTTTCTCTGCAAGTGATTCTTCAAGCTCCTGTTCAAGAACACCCCAACCCCACCCAACGTATGCTTGTCTAACTCATATCCCCTTTCCTATGACCTACTCAAAGGCTGCAGGGGTTAAGACAACGGGCAGAGCCAGACGTTTGACTGCCTAGCTCTGCTGCTCTGTGTGAATGTTGACAAATAACATCAGTTTTTCAGTTTTCTGCTTTTTCGGTATCTATATCTGTGCACTTGATACCACCTTGTGCAGGTTAGTTTTTTGTTTTGTTTTCCCAAATTGACCTAGTTAAGGAACTTGAGTTGCTTCCATAAGATTGGCCTGTAGGCAAATCTGTGGTGCTTTTTTCTTTTTTTTAAACTAATGCTTGATGCGGGAGGACACAGCCCCCTAGTGAGAGGTGATACCTATGGACAGGAGATCACGGGTTGTATAAAAAACGAAGCCGAGAAAGTCATGATAAGCAAGCTAGTAAGCAGTGCATTTCCATGGCCTCTGTTTCAGTTCCTGCCTGTAGCTTCCTGACTTGAGTTTCTGCTCTGACTTCCTTTCTTGGCCGACTATAAGTTTGAAATAAAGCTTTTCCTCTAAGTTGCTTTTTGCCATGGTATTCATCACAGCTATAGAAAGCATACTAACACACAGATCAGGGCCTATCCCAAAGGCGGATGATCTTCTTGGGCAGGTGACCCAAAGTGCCCTCAGTGTGCTAGACTTCATGCCTTATACTGAGGGTATGGTGACAAGACAGGGGTTGTGGGGAGGCCTTCTTGAAGGCTTTGACAGAGCTAGGCTCAGTGCTGTGTCTTGTACCAGTAAGGATAAAGTGGCCCTTTTGTCTTGATTTGGTTTGAGACAGGGTCACACTCTATAGTGTAGGCTGGCCTTGAACTTGTAATTATTTATCTTCAGCCTCCTTAGTGCCTGAAGTACAGGCATTTACCACTGTGTCTGGCTAGTACATTGGTTCTTAAGACTATGCCCTGCAGGACTCTGAGCAACTGTGTTGCCAGGCGTGACCTAAGAGAGCAACTCGGCAGCTGTGAGCTCTTTGGCTATAGAGGTGGCTCACAAAGTAAGGTTCAAAGTGATGGACAGAGGAAAGAAATCTTCGCAAGACCCTTGTTGAATTTGCCCATGGAGCTCATTTTGGTAATGTTATTCCTGTCTCTTTCTTGAACAAGATCCCAGAAATGTGATACTGGATCAAGTCTTCAAAGAGCAGGATGGTGAGGGGAGGAATAAGGGGTTGGTAGAACAGAAAGTAAGGGGGGGGGAAAGAGAGAAGGTGACAGAAAAAGGGAGAAGGGATAGAAGTCTTTTCTATGCCAAACAAAGCATAATGCAAAGTCACCTGGTCCATACAGCCCTGGGAGGATAGCAACAGCTTTCTTCTATACTCTGGCTGTTAATATCCCACCTCTCCCCACTGCAACCCTTCCTTGTCCCTCCTGGCTGTATGTCCATTTTCTCAGTGGGTTCCTGGCTCATTTTCCAACCTGTAGGCCATAGATCCTTTCTAAGATGAGTGTCTAATAGCACGATGTTGCTGCTCTCCTCCGTGTTTCTTCATGCCCCTTTGAATAAGGTCTGTGCTCCTTGGAACTACATTGAAGATGTGCTGTGCCTGGCTCTTGCCAATACCTAGTTTTGGCCATGTCTTCTCCCCATTACTGCTATGCCTCATCCATTCTGTTCAATGGCCCTGCCCTATGCCTCTCACTCCTGGTACTTGGCTATCCTATCACCCTCTGAATGCATCACCTGGCTCTTCCGTTCTTGGCAGACACCTCAGTTTTCAAGACTAACCAGGCGCCACAGTCTTCTCAAAGCTTTCCCAGACTCCCACATGCCTGCCCCTTGCATAATTATCCACTGGAACCAGTACAAAGCCCTTGCATGTTGCCAACAACACTTGAATGGACTTTGTAATGACAAGCAGCCAAGTCTTGCTGGTTGCCAGCACCAGGCTAAGAATTTTACATCATAGTTTATTTGAAGTCTCCGAGCCATCTCTGAGAGAGGTGCTGTTAACTATCATTTACATTTTGAGAGAGGGTGACTAAAGGTCAGTGAACACGAGAGTGAACTTGCTCAGGATCACACAGCCCGTCGACTCACAGTGCACACTGGAACCCATGTCTGTCTCACTGGGTAACTTTCGCCTCTTTAGGAAGTTATCGTTGATTAGATGGAGCTGGGTTGTCAAAGTTTGGCCATTGGCTTGAAATGGTGCCCAGCCTTTCATTTGACTCAGCAACTGCCCTTGACCAGTTGCTGGTCAAGGCATCTAGGGGAGTGTCCTATGGGTGGTACGATGTTCTCAATCCATCAGTTTGGCCAGGTCTGGGTAGAAGATGAGTGTAGGTGGCTTTTTTTTTTTTGGCAAGGGATACTTGGACTTTAAGGCAATGAGCAGTTATGGTAACAATAACAAGCAGTCTCTAAGAACTCCTCATTGCCCAATCAGCAGTAACAAACAAAGCAGAGGATCACAACATGGCACTTGTCCATCAGGGTGGATTGATTCCCCAGAGATGAGCTCCTGGAGGTGGAAACCCCTTAGGGTTGAGGAATTCCTTGTCTCTCCTCCTACACAATAAAACAAAACCCAAAGCAAACAGACACACTCTTTCCATTCACTCAAGGATGCCTGGAACTCCCTCCCCCGGGGGCATGGTCTAGCTTTCACTGTTCCACACTGTAGCTGCTTAGTTTTACTGTCAGCCTGACACCATCTAGACTCACCTGGGAGAAGGGCCTTTGAGAATGTCTGTGGCAGATTTTCTCCACTGCATTAGTAGGAAGACCCATTTAATTGTGAGTGGGACAGTATGCTGGGCAGGGGGTCTTATACTCTACAACGAGGGGAAATGGAGCTGAGCCCTGGCATGCCTTCTTTGCTCTCTACGCTCGACTGCAGATGTCACATGACTAGCTAGATCACTTCTTCTTGCCTTGACTTCCCACTAGGGTATTGCCTGGATTTGGGAACCAAATACCCTCTTTCTCCCTTAGGAGAAAATATCTGTAGGGATATTTTTATAAATCACAGTCTTAGGAAGGAGACTAAGATATAGACCTTTTTTAAAAAAAAAAAAAAACTCAGTATGTCATGTACCTTATAAAATAATGTCATTCAGAACAGAGGTTATACACTGAGGGATATGTCTTCCCACTGCAAATCCTGAATTTGCTAAACCAGGAACAAGCACAGCTGGTAGCTTGTATAAAGTTTCCTAAGTTATTTTTAAAAAGTAAAATCATATGAACAGTCTCAATATAATCATGAATTAAAATGATCCAAGTCACAGGAAAATATTGAGCATACATTCTGTCTTTCCTGAATGAACTATAATTTTAAGTAACTTTCAAAGCCTTATTGAGGAAGGAAAGGGAGGTATTTATAGAAAAGCCTAGTTAATAAGCATAAAGCAATGTGTTATTGCCTGAAAGCTTATGTTCTCACAATCTTGGTATATAACCTAGGCTGGTCTGGAACTCCTGACTCAGGTTTATAAAGGCTGAGTTTACAGCTGTGTACACCATTTGAACTTTCATATGTTGTAACCCCAGTCCTCTAAAGGAAGGGATTAGAAGGTAGAGCCTTTGATAGAGTGATTGCATCATGTGGATGGAGCCTCGAGTGCTCGGCTCCAGCTGATACATTGACAGCACAACCCTCACACCTAAGGTTCAGGGGGATGATAATAAGAGTTGAAGGACCAGAGCATCTGTGAGACTGTCTTCTAGAGAGGACAGGGGAGCTGCCACCCAATATTGTTGCCTAAACAAGACTTGAACGATGGCAACACCAGTTGGCATGCCAAAGTGAATGGGGGAAATCTCACCAAGTCCCAGCCCTAGACAAAGAGCTACAGGCGATCAATGGCTACTGAGACATGGAGAATTATTCTTCTTTAGGAACATGCATCCTGATAGATTAACTGATTCAAGTGATTTGGCCTAAACAGGTTTACATACAAGTATATCGTAAGTGGACTCATTTCGTATACATAGGTGTGTAACAATAGCAATTGAAGAAGAGCCCCTGGATTTGGGAGGAAAGGGGCACAGGAGGAGCATTAGGGACAAAGGGAGGGATAGAAATGTTGAAATCAAACATGTAAAAAAAAATGGTGCATAACAATCCGAAGAAATATAAATTTTAAATAAAATTAAAATATTTTAATTTAATTCTTTTAATACAGTATATTTTGATCATGTCTTACCCTCTCCCAACTCCTTCCAGATCTTCCCCATCTCCCTACCCACCCCACTTCATAAGAGAGCAAGAGAAATACAATCTTTGAAAAGGGAGACACAGGGAGCTAACCTGCCCCTTCAACCACATAGATGATTGGAAGCTTGTGACCTTACCCTCTCCCAACTCCTTCCAGATCTTCCCCATCTCCCTACCCACCCCACTTCATAAGAGAGCAAGAGAAATACAATCTTTGAAAAGGGAGACACAGGGAGCTAACCTGCCCCTTCAACCACATAGATGATTGGAAGCTTGTGACCTTTGAGCCTGAATGTAGCCCCTCATCAGTTACCGACTCTGTAAGCATTCTGACCTTGCTCTTCGCAGCCCCTAGAATAAGAAACACATTTCTGTCTCCTGGAGCTCACAGGCTTGAGGGTCACAGATAGTCTAATCAGTAGCTATGTGGTGATGTGTGCGGCATCGGCTATGTGGTGATCTGTGCAGCATTGTGCCTAGCCCAGGGCATGTTCTCAATAAGCTACTGCTTTCCTTAGTGTGGCTGTCTGCCACGGGTCCTTCCCCTCCCTTGTTTTCACCTGCTAGCTTCCATGTTGACCCCTATTGCTGTGTAATGTAAATTCACCTCTGGGTTTCTTCCTTTGAAGCTTTAGAATCTTGTTTACTTTCTCTTGTAATTAATTCTCAGAGCTTGGAGGGATTTATTTATTTATTTATTTATTAAATTTATGTATGCTGCTATCTTATTTAGTCTTTGAGGAGGAAGAGGTTCTTCCCTCCCTAATTATGTCTCTCCAGCCTCTGGCACATGAAACACCCAACATGGATCAGACATTGCAAAGGACCCCTCATACACATGGTCTTTAGAAACTCAAGTAGGTTTTCATGAACCAAATAGCTTACTTTGAGGCAAATGACCATAAGAAAACCTTTAACCTTCTGGATAATCAAGTTTCTCAACTGCAAAATGAGATAATGACAGCTCCCCAGCTAGATGATCATAATGCATCCAGGCATGTCCATGTAAAGATATGTCCAAGTCCTAACTCTTAATATCCACAAAGATTGCTTGACTTGGAAACAGTCTTTTTAGATGATCAACATGACACTCTGTGCTAGACCCTATATCCATTGACTGGTGTCATTATGGGCCAATCGAATGCGGAGACACGGACATACACAGAATGAAGCAGGCCCTGTCAAGATGGAAACAGATTGGAGTGATGGAGCTATGGACCAAAGACCTCCAAAAGCTATAAATGCAATTCTGGTGCTTTTCTTCACTTCTTTTGCTCCCAAGTAACAACAGGGTGTTACTATGCCCACTCTAGCCCGTTTTAGTTCCCGAATAAATGACACAGAGACCTGATATTTGTATTAATAAGCTGCATGCACTATGCTGAGGAGGTTCGGAACTATTCTAACCCGGCTATGCTACCTACTTCCCAGCTATGTGGTCCTTTACTTGTATCTCAGCCTTTCCCTGGCTTGCTCTGGTCTATGTGTGTGTGTGTGTGTGTGTGTGTGTGTGTGTGTGTGTAAGAGAGAGAGAGAGAGAGAGAGAGAGAGAGAGAGAGAGAGAGAGAGAGAGATCGCTTAGTAGGCAAGGTGATGCCACAGCGCATCCTCTCCAGGGTGAAGAGCTCTGATCCAGGAGACTGGAGATTTAAGTGAAAGCTCATCTGAGTGAATATGTAGGTGGGCTTAGGTAAGTCAGTGAACCCCTCTGAGTAGCTGAATTGTTTTAAGGAGATGACGGGCAAGCCAATGATCATTAGTAACATTCAAGTCTGTGTTAATTATTCCTACCAATTTTACATATTTGTTTCCCTTTGATGATTAATAGTACATGTGTGCTCTTTTGGCACAGGCCAAAGAAGCAGGACTCTGCTTTCTGTAAAGACAGAAGGCTTTCTTACAGGGGTGCTGTGGAGCCCCTAGTTGGGGAATGCTGCAGAAATCCTCCTCTCAAAGGAATGGGGCCAATTTGGCTCCACAAGGGCAGAAGAAAAGCCTGGGTGGTAGAGAAGGGAATCTATTTTGTCCCCAGGGAAAGAATATCTGATTGGTTCTAATTGATCTCAGTGCCCACTAACTGGTCGAGGGAAGGAAGATCCTTTAATCTGACAATCCTATGGAGGGTGAGAAAAGAAACCTGAGACACTGACCATGAAGAGGGGCAATAAATGCAAGGGATACTGACTGTTACCATTATGGCTCACAGGGCACTAGTTTTGCTCAGGACTCTGGGAGGGAAAAAGCAAGAGAAATCCCAACACTGAGTGTTTCTGATCCTTTTTTTTAACTGCAGGTACAGCAGCAGGAAGCTGGGCTGTGCTTGGTCTGTGACTTCCACACACGGTTGGTTCACAATACATCAGGTCTACCTGTTTGCCTGGGGTTTTTGGCTCTTGCTATGACTAATTAGGAGACTCTGTCCATGTGAAGTTCAGGGTCAGAGCATGCTGCCACCCTTCCCAGCTTTGCTGCCTGGTACCCACATTCTCTGGGAATGAGGATTCCGTGCTGAGCAAGTCCAGGTGGTTTGCTTCGCTCTCACGCACGTTCCTGTCTAGGACACAGTCACCACTTCTGAGTCATTCTTCCGTGATGTCACCTTGGGACAATGGTGAATAGCTGGTGCCTTTTCATTTCTCAGTTCATGTCCTAAGATGAAAGAGAAGGGACGAGGACACAGGTACACATCTCTGTTTCCTTTGCGCTTACCGGTCCTCTGCCTGAATGTTACTATAAAAATACTCCAGTGGCTGCTTTCATGATTAGAAAATGAACAAAGTCTTTATTAGGGACAAGTGAAAAAAAAAAAGGATAACAATATAAAGAAGAAAAAAAATGTTCCTTTTAATCTTATCATGGTTCCACTGTGTAATGCTGCCATTTGGAGGATTAGCTTTATTTCATTTCAATGTACACACACACCGTGCTAGGGGGTTAGTTTTTGCCAACTTGACACAAACTAGACTGGATGGAAAGATAGAGCTGCAATTGATAAATTGCCTCCTTTAGACTGTCCAGTGTACCTATCTATAGAGCATTCTCTACATTAATGATTGATGCAGGAGGGTCCAGGGCAGCCTGTGGGCAGGGCCACCCTTAGGCAGGTGGGCTTGGGCTGGGTAAGAGAAGTAGTTGCACAAATCAGAGGGAGCAAGCCACTAAGTGGCTCCCCTCCTCAGTAGCTGCTTCAGGGCCTGTCCTGATATCCTTTAGTGTTTGACTGTGACATAGAAGTATAAGCCAAATAACCTCTACTCCTCCAGATTGTTTTTGGTTTTGGTGTTTATCACAGCAACAGAAAGAAAACCAGGGCATACACATCAACTTTTCCAGTTTCTGTTATTTACGAAATTAATAGCCAATGGTAAAGCTCTGATATTACATGCAGAATTTCTTCAGGAGGAATTAATTAATTAATTAATTAATTGGAAAATCACATTGGAAGCTATGTTGCATCATGATCCAGGCATGTCCAACTCGCAGCCCATGATGTGACCATATGTGGTGGAAGATAGCTATGAATATGATCTAATACATGTGGCCCTCTGTGGTGATTTGAGAATGGCTCCCACAGGTTCATATATCTTTGGATGAATTGTCTCCAGTTGGTAGAACTGTTGAAGAGGATTCGGAGATGTGGCCTTAAAAACCAACACTGTTCCCTCATGGCTCCCTTTCTTTCTGGGTCATGCTTGTAGAACAGAAGTAAGCACTCGGCTACTGCTCCAATGCCCTGCCTGCCTGCCTGCTGCCATGGTTCCTATCGTGGTGGCTGTGGACCCACCCTCTGAAACTGTAAGGAAGCCCCCAATTAAATGCTTTCCTGTATATGTTTCTTTGGTCATAATGTCTTTGTCATGGCAATAGAGGAATAACCAAGATGTCCTCCAACATCAATTAGCAATTAAGAATTTATGTCATACAAAGAATAAAAACACCTCATAGGTATCTCATAGGTACAGACAAACATGGAGAGGAGAGTCTTCAGTTGAGGATCTCTAACAAGTTACTTATGTCAGTTAAGGCTTAGTTTCCTTATCTGTAAAATGGGCAGAATGTGTTATTAAGTTATGAAGAGTTTTAGGGTGCCTCTCCCCTAGTGTTTTATCAGTGGACCAGGACTATGAGACTCATGCTTTGCTTTAGGTACAGCATCTTCTTAGCAGACTCCCAAGGAAGACACCTTGTGTAAGGTACAGGGCCGAGAAAACAAGCACTGCTTTCTTTATCTGTAAAGGTGTAGACCACGTGAGCTCAGCTCCTGAAGTTCCCCTGTCCCCAGAAGTTAATTCTTGCCAAATAGCTTCAAGTCCACATTAACTGACACATTGGCAGGATCCACTTGGAGAGGGGTAGAGATGTGGAGTGGACACATTTACTCTGAGCTCAGGATGAGCTGATGGGGACTGGGGTCCCATTGGCTGCCAGCAGAAGACATGGCTGAGAGAAAAAGCAGTAAGATATTAGGGCTTCCTCTAAGAGAGTCCTCAAAGAAGGTAGAGGAGCAGTTTCCAGAGCTTTTACTGGGAGGAAGGGAACCACAAGAAGCAGTGCTTATGTGCACACACTTTAAAATAGATCGTAGTTTTGCTTTAGATTTACAGGAAAACTGAACAGAAAGCATGAGTCCTTCTCTATCATTGTACCCTAGTCCCAGGTTTACTCTGTTAGTAACTTCTTGGATTAGCACATTGGTTACAATTGATAAGCCAATATTGATTTGTTATTCTCACCGAAGTCCATATTATCCATTGGTGTTTGTATTCTCATCTGTTACCAAATGCCTGAGAAAAAAAAAGCAACTTCAAGAAAGAAGGGTTTATTTATGTCCACAGTTGGAGGTTATCTTTATTTTATTGTGGTAGGGAAAGCATGGTGGGTAGAGTGGGTCTTTAGGGTGGGTCTTGAAGCTGCTTCCTCACATCTGGGCAGATGAGAATTCAGAAGCAGGGCAGGAACCATGTCTGGACTGTAAAACCCGAGAGATCCACTTCCTCCAGGCAGGCCCATCTCATAAAGGATCCAAGACCTCTCCAAAACCACAGTACCAGCCAGAGACCAGGTGTTGATACACTACTCTGTGGGGGCAACTTACAACTAAGCAATACCATGTTAGTTTCTGGTGTTACTGATTTCATGGGTCTCGGCACGTTTTAATGACAGCCATCCACCCATTCTCCTCAAATCCCTTTTCTCTGCCCTATCCAGGCTTCCCATCATCCTCTAACCCCTGTCAGCCTGTACCATTGCACAAGGACTTTTAATGCCCTATGTCCTTGCTGATGAGCACATAAAGCATCCTCCATGACTGAGATCTGATCATCCATTCTGAGTTCCCTGGGTGGGAGTGAGAACTGAGGTCAGAAGATTTACTTCCTGCCCTTCCACACCCTGGACCACATAAGGGATAATAATATCCACCCATGAGTGTTTTTTTTTTAAATAGTGATAGAATATATGAAAATTGAGTTCCAAGTCTTCAGATGTTAGTCATCTCCTGAGTCTCTAATTTTGGTTTTTGGTAAGTCCACAGGAAGTAAGTTAGTATATATTTTAATATATCATGGGTTTGTTAAACAAACTTGGGAGCAGAAGGGCAGTGCTTGCTTTCAAGAATGAGTTTCTAGATAAACCATTGCTTGATATAAAGTAATGTTCCATTCCAATGGGTGGTTCCCTAAACGTTACCATTACCAATGATCCCCAGAGTCTACCAATACTGTCACTCATTTCTTGCTGGCTTCACCTCTGAATCTGTTTGCTGTGGAGTACTGACATCTGAATCGTGGTTGGTATTTCTCATTGTCCCCTGAGCACTCCAGTGTTCTGCCTTCACATAAGATTTGACAGTCATGCCTGGCACCTCTGTAGCTGGAGAAAATTTGCTTTACAAGTGCATGGTGAGTGAGAACATCAACTGATGTATCTCTAGTGGAAAATAATAGCATGGTTTCTCAAGCAATGAAAGCTAAAATGACCATAGAGTACAGTCTTTGGTTCTGGGGAATACATGTAAAAGCGTCAAAAGCAGCAATTTAGATACAGGTACATTCCAAGTTCATAATGGCACTAGCACACTAGTCAAAAGATGGAAGCATCTTGGGCACCTATAGACAAATATATAGTATGATGACTACTTTCACTTAAGCAGCTTGATATACCCTAGAGCCATTTGGGAAGGGAGTCTTAATACCTATGTCAGGTTGTCTGTGGCCATGTCAATGGGGGGAATTGTCTTTATTTTGTTAATTATGTGGGAAGATACAGCCAAGTGTGAGCAACACCATTCCCTAGGTAGGGGAATCCTGAACTATGTAAGTGTAGAGAGTGAAGTGAGCCGAACACTGATGAGCATGCACTTCTCTTCACTTTTGACTGCAGATATGTGATGTGACTAGTTGCCTCAAGTTCCTGCCTTGACTCCCTTGAAGTGATGGACTATGATCTGGGACTGTAAGCTAAAAGAAAGCCTTCCTTTCTTAAGTTGCCATATTTAATCATAGCAACAGAAATAAAACTAGGATGTATGGGTAAACAAAAATGATATAGATCCTTCCCATGGAATATTATCTTTAGAAGGAATGGAAATTCTAGCAGATGCTACACACTGAGGAACATTAAGAACACTGGTGGACTGGTGAGATGACTCAGTGGGTAAGAGCACCCGACTGCTCTTCCGAAGGTCCGGAGTTCAAATCCCAGCAACCACATGGTGCCTCACAACCATCTGTAACAAGATCTGACGCCCTCTTCTGGAGTGTCTGAAGACAGCTACAGTGTACTTACATATAATAAATAAATCTTTAAAAAAAAAAAAATGAACACTGTGGCTCTGCTCAGGTGAAATGCTTCGAAACTGAATGAACCAGGCACCTGGTGGAAGGGCAAGTGTGGGAATTATTACTTACTTATTTTTTAGATTCAACAGTTTATTCTTGGAAGAAGTATCTGTTAATTCTGTGCACTACACAGTTTGTATTTAGAGACATTTCCAGTAGATCATCTGATGCGACTTCTCTTTGGAGCAACATTAAGGGGTGAAATGATAACAAACTGACAAAGATTCATAAAGAAACCAGATTGACATGTGGTCTAAACACGGAGTGGAGGGAGGCTTTGAAATAGTGGGATGCACATCCCCCTTTCATGAGGGATCAGTATATGGTAAGCATTGGATGAGGACAACTGCATCTTTTGGATGTGGTGATGAATCAAGCCAAGTTACAAAATGCCCAAGTCTAGCTGCAGTCTGTTGTACATAAAGATACAGCTAAATGTTTTCCCTATGCAAGGGACTTTCTATTCATCCTTTATTAACACGTATTATTTCCAGTGAGAGTAGGGGAAATGGCACTAGTCTTTATGGCTAGAAGGGCATTGCTTAGGTAGCCACACACACATGATCTCAGTGCTCAAAACAGCCACACAGTTTCAGAACTAGGAATGCAGAATAAAAATGGAGCAATCGTCATCAAGTTTAAATGAAACAACTGGAATCACCTGTCCTCCTGTATGTCACTTTATGTTTTCCCTCTCCACTCCATAACTTGACAGATGAATAACAGAACTCTGTGTACTGTGAATGATCATTCAGGATCTTATGTAAATACGGTGAGATGTTTATATGTTTATATCTTACCAAAATATCAAGAAAACAGTGCGTCTTTCCAAGATATCAAGGAAACTTATTGAATTCTTAGAAACATCATTTAACTTCCCAAGAGATTCTGAGCACTGTGACTAGACTCAAAATGATGTTTCTACTGTTTTGGTTTTGGAATATATTAATTGTACAGAATCTTGGGTTTCACTGTAGCATTTTAATTTCACTTGACAATAGTCATTCCCATTCTCATCTATTGTTCCCTTCCTGCTCCCCCTTCTCTTCTTTAAAAACTATTGATTGACTTGTTATGCTTTTAGATTTGATTACTTTATGTGTATGAATGTTTGCCTGTATGCATGCATGTATGTATGTATGTATGTATGTGTATCACATGTGTGCTTGGAGGTCAGAAAAATCCCATATTCCAGAGGACTATAGTTACAGATGCTGTGAGCCACTTCATGGGTGCTGGAGACTGAACTGGGGTCCTCTGCAAGAGCAACACATGCTTTTAACCACCGAGGTTGTGGATTTGAGAAAATCATTCCAGGGTGCAAGACTGAAGAAAGAGGGCAAAGAAGGGAAGGAAGAAAAGCCAGTAGAAGCACGTACTGTTGAAATTACTGTTCTGGGAAACCAGGGCTTGATCCTGCTCAGGATCTTGGGGGATACATGGGAGGAGATGGAGGGATGAAGGAGAAAGAGGCAGGTGACATAGCTATATTATATTCTCAAAGATGTAAAATATAAAAATATCATCAATAAAAAAATATCAATTGGGGGGGGGAACTTTCTAAGATGGGTTGTGTACCTGAGAATGTATCCTCAGCTCTGTCCTGCTGGCTGAGTTTGTACCTGGGGTATCATTTCCTTGGTATTTTGGGAGTGATGTGCGCACTCAAAGAACCAGGCTTTTGCTGCTGCCTGGTGGCGCTGCAGCAGCCCTGGTGCTAAACCTGTCCAGGGTTTTCATGACATCATTCCGTACAACTTTCCCTGGAAAGTAATAAAAACAACCACCTGCCATTCCACCTTCTATTACCAGCAATAGTCAGGCAAACAAGGGGGGGGGGAGGAA
>NC_034606.1:30102484-30114470 GCF_900095145.1 Mus pahari
GGGAGGGAGGGAAGGAGGGAGGGAGGGAGGGAGAGATGCTTTCCCATAGTCCCAGAATTGTTCAAGTTTATATTCTACATCTTCTCTAGACAATCCTGTTGATCAAGAAAGTAAAGGTTTGTAATAGAAAAGACCTGGGTCAGAAGACTCAGGATGTATGATTGCACAACACATGCCAACAGGAAGCCTATGTCATAAGGAAGAATAGTCTCGGGAGGGAACTACAGGTGTTTGTACATGCATGTGACATGACCTACAGACAGGGTGCATCACCAAAGAGCTTGAAGTAATAGAAGACAAATGGCTAAGCATTCACAGAATAAAAGGCACAACAAATACCATGATTCATCCATGTTGGGAAATACTTGCAGGCATCTCTGTTTCTCATTGGAAAACACTGGCCAGTAAACAGCATGCCCACCACTGAGGCCAGGGGATGGGATGGCCCAGCTCATTGTGGGAAGTGTCACCCCTGGGAAGAAGTAACAATACAAAAGAAAAAGAGACCATGACTTCAAGAGGGAGCAAATGGGGAGCAGTGTACATTGGAGGGAGGCAAAAGGGGGAAGTGATGGACTTGTATTTTAATTAAAGAAAGAAAACAGATTGAACAAGCCATGGGGAGCAAGCCAGTAGGCAACATTCCTCCATGGCCTCTGCTCTCAGTTGTAGCCTCCCCCAGCCTTGAGCAGGCTGGCTCAGACCTGTTCTGCCACTGTCAGCTAGCAGACCTAGGTCTATTGTTGTGCCACCTCTGCGGGTTTTCTCCAAGATGCCTCTACCTGCTGAGAGACTGAACCTGTCTTCCTGAGGGGATCCTGAATAAGCAACAACCTGGCAGCAGAGGGACAAGAGTGACAAGCAAAGCAACCAGAGAGCCTGGTGTGGTGGGGGATGGGCCTTCCCCTTTATAAGCTCAGACTCTTAAGTAAACTTTGGGCCTTGATCAGTATCTTTGTCTTGGTCCCATGTTTCTCTCACCAGTCTCTTTTCATACAGCCCCAGCCTCCCTTTCAGCTACACTCAGTTCCTATCACACTTGAGTTCCTTCATTGGCTTCCCTCAAGGACTGATGGTGACCCTTTTCCCCTAGGTTGGTTTTTGTCAGTGTTTTCTCACAGCAGTAGAAACCAAACTAAGATAATCTTACTGTTTCTGAATGTTTGAATTTTAACCAGAAAATCTTTACCTATTCCCAGACTATAAAGGAACACACACATCTTTCCCTTCAAACTGTAGTTTCACTCTTAGCAATAGGTAGATGTTTGATGATTCCAACGTCTGCTTTTTATGTGTGACATGTGTATCTAATTTTGACCTTTTCAAAATGGCTACCCAATTGTCTCAACACCATGTATTCAAAGTCAATGTTTGCTCCCAAGAGTATTTTTTTTTTTAAAAAAAAAACAACACACTTACAGGACAGTTAGTTTGGCCAGATAGAATGTTTGGCTCAAATTGTGGGTTAGACTGTATTGTCCAGGTTGATTCATCCCAGTTCGAGTGACACTGACCCCTGGTTGGCCAGCTAAAGCCCAGTTGGTCATTCCAGGCTGGTGCTGTGATGACAAGGTCTGCAGCGGGGAAGACCATGTGGCCAGCGCAGCATCTGGAGTCTGGCCCCCAGGCCTGTGGACTGATTCCATGGTAGCTGTCCAATTCCTTGCCTGTGGTTATTTCCACATGTTGAAACACCACCAGCTGCTCTTAGCCCCAAATTACTATGCTGTGTTTTTCCTCTGGCCTTTAAAAATGCAAGGCATCCTTCTAAATACTAGTTTCAAAGTTTGCTTTGCATTATTCTTATTCTAAATCCAGATGACCCTGGTGGTGTAGCAAAGGGGTGAAGGCATCAAGAGAAAGGCCCACGTGTCTCTTGGTGCTCTTTTCATCTGTCTGGACTGGTGTTAGATTGAAGAAATCAGAGGTGTTGTATCTCTCAATATGCACATATTGAGTGCCTACTGTATACTATCAAGTGCCTACTGATGTTAGTTCTTGGCAAGCCCTGAATAAGATATGACCCTGGTTCTTGAGCTAGAGCACATTACTAAAGAGGCAGCCTATAACAGCTCTTAGGGAGAAAATGTTAACTACTGTGAAAAGGAGAGGGGAAAGAGAAATCTGTGGTTTGAGATTTTTCAAGATTGAAAGGTTGGAGAAAAGCTTTCTAGATAGTTCTTTACAATAGCAGCAAGAAGGGATATGTTTTATATTTAGATTCCTTTTCACTCCAATTAACCCAAGCATACTGTCACCTTGTAGGTGTGCGTACTAATTCCACTTTGCAGCAGAGAAAACTGGGGTTTAGAGAAACAGATGTTCACGGAGCTTTTGACTCCAGTGTCCTCCTTCTGCCATAGCCCGTCCTGGATGTTTAGCTCAGGTTTCCATGAATTTGAAGGAAGACAGAGCATATCTGGCCTGCATTCTTTGGGACTGTGATTTATTTTCCCTGATGCTGTGGAATGCTGTCCCCCAGGCACAGCTTGGACATTGCCCTCTCGAACTGTCAACATCTATAATTACCCAAAGGAGATGTCACAAGACTGAACTCATTAACTTTCCACCACAGAGGGAACCCAGGTCTCACAGGACCCTCCTTACACAGGGATGTATAGATCCTTAACAGTTGCTGGCGTCTCGGAGAGCTTCTTCTCTTTAATAGTCTACATGGTCAACTCTTCACTGTCTGGTAAGTAATTCTAATTAACTCTTTGTTTCATCAAACTAAAATTGGGTGGTATTGGTATTGTTTGCTTTTTGTAATGTCATTGGTGTTCTACCCGGGAAAAGCAGATGCTTACTGATCTCCACAAGAAAAGTTCACACAACACCTGCCCATTTCGGAGTAGGTGTAGATCAGTATAATTTTCCCTCCTGTTCCTTCTCTTACACATCCCTTGTTTGCACTTCTTCCTTTCTGTTCCCATTCCAAAGGGGGCATCAATACTCTTAATAAAACCATCTTCAGATGGCTGAACGCATGTGACAGGATAGGAAATGACAAATACCACCCCATCGAGAATGATTACTGTAATTTTCTTCACTACGATAGGCTCACGAAGACCAGACAACAATAGCCAATAATAGCAGTGCACTTTAGTAGGATGCTATGAGCCTTTGGCTCTGGTAGGAACTTTAGATAGAAAATGTCATTGAGGCATGTGACAAATCAACAAGGGAGCACCCCCACCCTTGTTTATAGGATGAAACCATGTCAGAGGGACTGGAGTTCAGCACGACACCAAAGAATGTTCTCTAGAAGCAGTTTGGATGAGAAGCTGGAAAAGAAACCGTCGGTCCTTCATGTCCTCTGTCCACCATGGGCTTCACTTCCTGATTGTTATTTTCTATTGACTCTGCCTCTTTTACACATCCACCCCCCCTGATTGGCTCCTCTGCTAGAAGCAAGGTTAGTGACTGGCCTTGAGGTTCTTGTGAAGAAATTTTGGGTCGCCCCTTGCCCAGGCCTAGTGAGAAGCTCAGCTGATACCTCTCTGAGCTGCAGTATGTATTCTAGTGTGTTCTGTATTAGAGCATGGAGGGAGGATAGCTTGGAGGGCCAAGATGATGAAACAGAAGGACAAAGAAGGCACATTTTGGGTTGTATTGTCTCTTTCTTGCCCAGCACAGCATCACTTCTGCTTGGTCCTCAGCTAACATGACTGTCCTCAGCTAACATGTGAGACACATGGTTGCTCGCTACCTTTTTGTTGTTGTTGTTGTTATTTCTTGAAAAATGTTGGCTGGTTCTCAGGATGTATGAGGTGCTTCCAAAGTGGTTTGCCAGGACTTGCTCTCTGGAGAAGAAGGAGAGGTGGTGAAAGGAACTTCTGATGTATTAGTAAGAGCTGTATGGATAGAAGAAAAAGAAGCTGAAGTGGACCCAGTTTAGCATGGAGGAGTAGTGATGCTGGAGTTGGAGGATGTGGGAGTAAGTTAAGTGAGATCGTCTTTTATAGTTTCTCAGAAGCCAGGATCCTCATGTGCCCCCTGCTCTTTCACCTATCTCTGTGAAGGGCTTCCAGTGGGGTGTGCATGCCGTGACCTTCATTCCAGGGTGCTGTGAAGAGATCGGTGAGAAGAGCTTTACCTCCAACTCACAATTTCATACATCTTTATTTCTGGCACAGGGCCTAAGCTGGATCCCTAGGTTTGCTGTTGGTATTGGAGGTTGGAAGAAGGGCCAATTTCAAAGACATAGTCCAGCCATAGGAGGAACCTAGCATCCTCGCTGCCTCACCTAGAAGAGAATACTGAAGGCTGAGGTCAAGAAACAAGGTGTGCCTTGCCTTTTTTAGTGCTGACTAGCTAGGGAAATTTCCTACATGATCCCCTCGGAAGAGCCATCCCATAAGTTCGGCCTTCGGCTACCAGACACCAGACACATCCCCTTTATTCTTCTCTCTCTTCCATGCCACATATACACAGTCCAAGTACTTAGCACATATCAGCAAGATGAAGGTTGACTTCTGCTCATATTATCACAGGCTTTAGCTTCCTTTGGTTTAAAACACTTTTCTCCCTGTGACATCCATCTCTTTGGAAGCTTGGTATATGTGTGCCATTGCTGTGTAATGAATTACTCCATACTTAGCACTGAACATTGAACTCAGCTCTCCAAATCATATAATCCTGTGGGTCAGTGAGATGGCTTTTCTCGGTTTTCAACTTAACTATATCTGGAATGACGTGCAATCCAGAAACAGAGAACATGCCTGTGATTCGGACATTTAGGCAGGAAGACAATATGCCTTTGATCTGGACCTTGAGGCTGGAAGATTCAAATCTTGAGGTGGAACGACACATGCTTTTGTTCAGCACATGCATTTAATCCAGACCTTGAGGCATGCCTTTATTCTGGGCCATACCTTCTGCTGGATGCCTATATCAAGACATTGGAAGAAGGAAGGGTTCATTTGTTTTTTGTCTGTTTGCACTCTCTTTGCCAGCACAGCCACTGGAGCCTACTTCTTCAGGATTCCAGCTTATACAGAAGACCAGCTGAAACACTCAGCCTCTTGGGCCTGAGCAGCTACTAGAATTTTGGACTTTCCATTCACAGCTGGCCACTGTTGGATTAGTTGGAGTGCAGCCTATAAGTCATTCTAATATATTCCCTTTATATGCACATTTCATTCGTTCTGGGACTCTAGAGAACCCTGACTAATATAGCCAGGAATCTGGGAGTCACCAGTTGGGATCCTGCTGTCCACTCGGCTGCCAGGTGGGGTTGTGGCTGTGGCTTGCACATATCCCTGCTCTATTTACAGACCATGGTTTCTAGGCATTGCTCTGGATTTGATCTCTGCTTATAAAGTTTTTCTACCTTTGAAGCTTGTTTACAATCTAGGGAAATGAGAGCTTTCGGAATCATCAAACCCAAGCTCCATATTTTTTTTATGGCTCATTCCTCAGTTTGTCCCTCTCCTCTCACACTTGACTATAAGCAGTAGGAAGAAAATAGATGGATAGATTCTCAGTACTTGGCCAGGGAAGATTCTTAAGAAGACAATGCAGTTTGCTGGCTCTACTCTTTACTGTCTAAGTAACTACAGCAGCGAGTGTTGCCAAGGCTTCTGCTGAGCCACAGCAAAACCTTTCCGTCTCTCAGCTTCTAGCAAGGTTATCTTTGATTTCCTATGTTCTTAAAGTCCAAAGTCTTAAAGTTCTGTGCTCTTCAAGGAGTTATTTATTTGTTTAGGTGTCTTTGTATATGTGTTTGCATGCATGTATGTGTGTATGCATGCATGTGGAAATTAGAGGTCAATATTGGATATCTTCCACTCTCTATCTTATTTTTTGAGGCAAGGTCTCTCCCTGTACCTGTAGCACACTGATGGCCTAGACTGTCTCCCAGGGCTGGGGTGACAGGCATGCACTACAAAGCCCAGTTATTTACATGGATGGCATGCAGCATAAACCCTGGTTATTACATGGGTGGCAGTGATCTGAACTCAGGCTCTCATGCTTGTGTGACAAGCACTTTTGCTCACTTGTGGTCATCAGCCCGAAAGGTGATTTAAACTCTTCTTGACATTGCTTAAAGTTTGTTGACTTGTTCTACGGTCAATCCCACATTCTGGTCTTTTGTCAGGTAAGCACTCCATTCCTAAATCCGTGTTAGTTGTCTATTTCTGCATAGCTTAAAGCAAGCATCATCTTACAGGTTCTGTGGGTCAAGAATCCCCATGGCTTAGCAGATGTTTCTGGCTTCACGTCACTCAGGAGAATGCAGTCAGGCTGACGTCCAGGGCTCAGTCTCATCTCAAGACTCAGCTAGAGGCTGGGAGATCAACTTGTACATTTATAAATGTGACAGAGAGCCGACTGCATCCTTTTATAGGCTGTAAGACTGAGGCCCTTAACTCCTCATGGGCTGCTGGCATTGTAGCCTCAGTTCTTCACAGAACCATGCAGCCTCTACACAAGATGGCAGCACGATTATCCTAGCCTGAGCAATCAAGAGGAAACAAGATGATTTATAATGTCTTGGATGTAACATCCTGCAGCTAAGATTTAGTCAGTTAGAGATGAGTTATTAAAATCTGGCTATGGTGGCCCATACATATAATCCAAACCCTCAGGGTGAGGCAAGAAGATCCTAAGTTTGAGGTCATTCTGGAATCTATGTATCTATGTATCTGTGTATGCATCTATCTATCTATCTATCTATCTATCTATCTATCTATCTATCATCTATCTATGTATCATCTATGTATGTATGAACCTGAACTGCATAATGAAACCCAATAGAGGTGGAGGTTGGACAAGTAGGTGCAGTGATGATTGGATTGTAGAATTAAGGAAACACAAGCAAGAGAATCAAGTGTTTGGGGTTATCTGTATAGACTACATAATGAGTTTCAAGAACATTCCAGTTAAAATTAGCCAAAACTAAATAAGCAAGCAAGTCATTATTAGTCCATGCCACACTCAAGGTGAGGGAGTTACCTAAATGTCTTAATGGTGGAGAGAGAATCACTCTAGAAACCTAACCTTTGAAACTATCTATACATGCAAACAAAAACAGTTACAGGCTTGGGTATTATTTGAACAACTACTTTGTTCTAGACATTCTTCTAGGTGCTTGGAACACATTAATAAGAAAAATTGACAAAGATGAATCTGGTCTCATGGTTCTCCCTGGGGGAATTATTATGAAGGCATGTGAGAACAGAGTATGTTTGAGGAACTACTGGAAATAGAGTAGGATGGGACTCAGACATGTAGTGGACATGAATTACAAAGAACCTTCCTCTCTAGGTTGTACATTTGGATTAACAACACAAGCAAGGAGAAGTTCTGCAGGTGGTACAGCCAGATTGTATGCTGTGCTCCAAGAGTATCAATAGGACAAGGGTGGGCAGTAACTCCCATGAGAGATGTTGGTGCCTACCTCCTGCTTAATGAATTAAATGTGGAACTATACAGGTGAGTCATATTTAGAAATCGAAAGGAATGGCGTTCTGTCAGATGTTACAACGTGAATGAAACTTGGAAACATTATACTAAAACAAATATGTGAGTCACTAGAGACCGCATTCTGTATGACTCCATTCGTATAAAATGCTCAGAATGGGCGAGTCACCCATGGAGATGGAAAGTAGATTAGTGGTTTCTTGCAGTTGGAGAGGATGGGTGTGGAGGATGACAGCTAGAAGATACTGGGTTTCCTTTTGAGGCAATGAAAAAAAGAATGTTCTTAAATTGATAGGCCTGACTGTACAATTCTGTGACTATAATAATAATAATGATAACAAACTGCCTTAAGTTGTCCGTAGTCAAAAGGTTGCTCGTATTGCATGTGGGCTATGCTTCAACAAAGATGTCTCAGAAACTGAAAACTGTCTAGGGATGTAGCTCGGTTGGTTGGTAGAGTGCTTGCTTAGTGTGAAAACATCCTGAGTTCGGCTCTCAGCACAGTGTGACCCAGGTATGATGGGACTGTACTCTGATTTCAGCACTCAGGAGGTAGAGGCAGGAGGGTCAGAAGTTCAAGGCCACCTTCAGCTGCATAGCAGTTTAAGGCCCTGCCACGGTAAAGATGACAATGACATCAACAACAAAAACATATCAACAACAGACATACCCAAACCACCCCCAAAACCTTCAAATCACAATATAGAACCTAAAACAGTTCTGGTGACTCTGAGATCAGTTTTTGACGATTAGCTTAGCCCTTCTTGCTGCTCATGGTTAGATCCTTAAACCTTATCACATCCTGTTCTAAGTACTGTTTTCTTCCATTTCCTTTTCTTCCCTTCTACCCTATTTTTATGGGAATCTCTTTATCACTTTTTTCTTTTTCTTTTTGTTTTGTTTTTTTTTTTTTGAGACAGGGTTTTTCTGTGTAGCCCTGGCTGTCCTAGAACTCACACCTTGCTGGCCTCGAACTCAGAAATCCACCTGCCTCTGCTTCCCAAGTGCTGGGATTAAAGGTGTGCACAACCAGTGTCTGGCAACATTTTTTTTAATCATCTGTCTTATTTCTGCTTTTTTTTTCTTTACCTCAACCTATTTGAGGCTCTTGGTTACTTGTTCTAAGCATCACCCACAGGACTAAGCCAGTGTGGCTCTACCTATAGCTATCACCCCAGAACTGTGGAGATAAAGAAGGTAGGATCCAGGGCTTATTGCATGCTAGCCTAGCTATGTATTCAGGGGGAGATCCTATCTCATGGAAATAAGGCAAAAAATGATAGAGAAGAAGAGCCAACATCTTCCTCTGGCCACTGTGAGCATGTGCATACAAGTGTGCACACACAAAGACATCTGCATCTTTTAGTCATATTGAATTCCTAGTCAAACTATGCCATCCACAATCCAGAAAATGACACTGTGTGACTACAACTAGCCACCATCAGGTCCCCATATCCAATGAGCATCTTTTGTGTTAGGTCTTATTCGATAGTACTCTGAACAAAGCAAACAAGTTTCACGTCTTTGCAAAAGTTTTCAGCCTAATGGGGAAATGAACAAATATATAAGAGCATAGAACAATCAGCAAGGCAAGGGAAGCACACACAAACACACTGAACATAGCCTCAGATGCAAATGACTAAAGTAAAGCCTAAGATTGGTTGGGAAAGGACAGACAGATGTGAATCCAGAACATTCTCAGCAAAGAGGAGAGTTCAGGTACAGGTCCAGATGGGAGAGAAAGCATGTGTTGTCCCCTAAAGAAGGAGGACAAGCCAGTAAGAACCAAGGGAAGAACAGAGCCCTGGTCAGAGATTGATTGTGAGCTGTCTCTCATGAGCGCATGGGTGCTGTTAAAGCATCAGGTCAGGAAAGCAACATGGTGCCCTTTTCATCTCAGGCGGCTCCAAATCAGCAGGGATTGATTGTCTTGGTCTACTCAGGGCAGCTGTCATGAAATCAAGCAGAGATTTCTTTTTCTATAGATCTCAAAGCTGGACAGTCCAACGTTGAGCTGCTCATGTGTGCTGCAGGCTGGCTGGCTGTGCCATCCTGTGGTGGACAACAGTGGGTAAGAGGTGTGCAAGAGGCGAGAGCTTGACTTCAGCTTAATCAGCATAATCGGGTCATCAGAGTAGTGTCCTCATGACCTGAAGACCTCACCTTTCTGCCCAAAACTATTGCATTGGAACTCTTTTCAACTTGAGCTTTGGAAGGGATAAAAGTAATCAAGTGACAGGTACCTTGCAGGGCTATGACACCCAACTCTGCCTTGAGCTTGCTATGTGCTACAGTCACATCATTTCACCCCTCGGGGTCACAGATTTCCATGTGGTAAATGGTGTTAGTAATAACCACCTGAAAGGGTTGTTGTGGAAGCTTACAGTGAGTCACATGCACCAGCTGGCACATGGCAGGAAAATAAACACAGGACTAAAAGAACCATTGCATTGCACATGCGTATTCACCCTGGGTTTTTAGTGGATCCAGTTTTATAGATGCTGCCCCCAGAGGAGAGTTGCTGGAAACCATGTGCAATTTCCCCTGTGGATTTTTATCTCTGCAGATTCAGCTCTGAGGCCCATGTGCTCATCTTGGGGCTCACAGTGAGGATGGGCCTTTTCAGGGGAACAACCAAGTTGGAATGTGGGGTGAAGATGAAGCACTGGGCTCCAGTCAGACTCAAAGTGAACAAAGTGAAGACAGAGTTAAGGGACAGAAGAGCAGGCCTCGAGCACGCCACCAGACACAGTCTTACTAAGATCTGAACTCAGGTGGCCATGCCTCCATACACTGAGACTGCTCTCTACCCCTCAAGAGGAGGTCTCTTCCTTGTGGTTGGGTCTCCCTCATGGGTTCACTTTACTGGGGGTTTCTATGATAATGTTTTTTTTTTTCCATATTAAAAATGCTCAGAAGAAGGCTGGAGAGATGACTCAGCAGTAAAGAGCACTGGCTGTTCTTCCAGAGGCCCTGAGTTCAATTCCCAGCAACTACATGGTGCCTCATAACCATCTGTAATGGGATCTGATGCCCCCTTCTGGTGTGCATGAAGACAGCATACTCATATACATTAAATAAATAAATAAATCTTTTAAAAATGCTAAGGAGAGCACATAAAGGTAGGGAGAGAATATGTCGTGAGGGAGAAGTCTGGGGGTTAGGGGGAAGAGTTGGGGGAGAAATGAGTAACATATATTACATGCCCATATGAAGTTGTCAAAGAATGAATAAAAATATTCTCAATTTTCTAAACAACATACTAGCATACTACTGTCATCTTTTAAGATGTTGCTACCAGAATAAGCTTTCTCAGAGAGACAGAATTAGCCTCCAGTTCTGACCTCTCTCTTCCTTGCTTGTGTTGGTTGACTCATTTCTTTGAGCCTCAGACCTTTTACAAAGAAAACAGGAATCATATTACCTGCCACACAGGTTTACCGGGAGGACTGTATGAAAGAATTCACCGATGTTTCTTAGCACAGGGGCTGGCACACTCTGCTAAGTCATTATTAGCATTATCAAAAGAATAATAAAAGCTACCTCGCCTGCCAATTAGATGCGTGACAGATGGTACTTGCATTTATTATTATTATCATTATTATAAAGGAATACTGGAGTTTTATTGTAATCACTCTGAGGCTGATTGACAGGAAGCTATTCTCTGGGGATTTAGGGAAGTGTAGCCAGTTCTAGGAAGCACACCCACCTGGAGGAGGACCAGGAGTAACTGGTTCTTCCTGAATTAGGCCCAGGGAGAGAACACTAGCAGTGTGCCCCACCCAGGACAGCATCTTCTGTCTCATGGCATCTTAGGCAGACTGCAACCTATCCCTTATTGAGGTCATGGTTGAAGGTCTTGGGAATTCTTTTCAGCCTGAAGGATGAGGAAACAGCCAGGGCAGCATCGGTGGAGGGGGCAGGTGCCTAAGGCAGCTTTGTACTCGCAGGAGGTTGTGAAGTTCCATTGAGACTTCCTGGCTGGGTCTTAGTAACAACCCCTAGAACTTACTCCATGCGGCCTGCAAGATGTCCCTTGGAGAAGCTCTTTTTCCCTGTCTTCAAAGGCTGGCCTTTAGGGGTATGGACACGTCTGTGTTCCAGGAAAGAGTCAGGAGGTTAGCTCCACCCAGGATCTCAAGGATTCGGGTATTTGGAACAAGGGGACCTATCAGCTCTCTGGGTGTGGACATTTGGGTTCTGATCATGGCTATTAGTGCCCCTTCTGTGCGTAGGCCTGAGACCTGACTACTTGGAGAATGTGATGAGAGCGTTTCACATTTTAGACAGAATCTGGGAGTCGGGGCCAAGCTAGGCTGGAATGTTGCTGTGCCCCTTATATCTGTGGACTGTGGTCAAGTTACAGCATGGCTCTGAGCCTGCGTGTCCTTATCTTCCAAACAGCTTCACCGCATGTGAATCCTGATATGTTTGGATGTAGTTCTATCATTTTGACATTTGTTTTCATTCTTCTTCCACTTTCTGTCTCTTGCCGTCTTTTGAATCATTTGCACATTTCTCTCTCTCTCTCTCTCTCTCTCTCTCTCTCTCTCTCTCTCTC
>NC_034606.1:30114547-30150953 GCF_900095145.1 Mus pahari
CACACACACACACACACACACACACACACACACACCCTTGCTCTCTCTTCTCTCTCTCTCTCTCTCCAGTGCTGGGACTGGGGCTCAGGACCTTGTATTTGCATACGGAGCTACCTAGCCCTGCATTACATTTTGTTTGTTTGTTTTTAAAATCTTCCGGACTTAATTATGTCACTTAACTTCATATGTTGGAATGTTAGCCTCTTGCCTGATATTTGAAGATGACACATTTGAGATCTCCTTTGATTTAGGTGAGGTCAAGGGTGGGTCCTCATGTTGGGAATAGGGCCCTTGAAAGAAAAGGCATGAAGTAGAGAGGGAGAGAGGGAGGTAGAGAGGGATGAGGAGGTTGTCCACTCTGCTTACACACCAAGAGGAAGCCATGTGAAGACAGGGAGAAGGTAGTCAACACAGCACAATATGAAAACCCTTACAAACCCTATTTTCTCCCTCATCTCGTATGTCTATTCCCCAGAACTGTGCAAACTGCTCCCAGTCTGTGATATTTTGTTTAAGTAGCCTGAGCAGACCAAATAATATTTTCTCTGTTTTCTACATTTAGTAGTTACTCTAGAATTGTGATATAGACACTTAACATCTCATACTCTACCTAGAATCAGCATTAGACTCTTTTCACATTCATTTCAAAGGTCTTTCTATCCTTCCCCTTTTACATTGTATGGTCAAATATATTTCATGTACAAATTTTGAAAAATCTAGGCTGTCAGGATTAATCAGTTTTCCTTATAACCCTCACATGCAGTGTTTAGAAGTGTAAGAAGAGATTAAAAGTCATGTAAGGAATTCGTCATTTCCCCTGGCTGTTTCCAGTACAATTTTTTTTTTTTTAAGCATTTGCTGTTTCTGATACATCTAGTCAAGAAAATAGTATTTTCAGATGAAAGGAATATAAGAAGGGATCTATACCTTGTAACTGCAACTTAGACATAGCTGCATGAAATAAGTACAATCTAAGTGAATGCACTATTTTCTAAGAACCGTATATTTCTATGAAGATGAAAGAATGTAGTTCCATCAGCTTTTACAGACTGAAACTTATTTCTCAGCATATCTCCAAGGAAAGTTTGTACACGAGAGAATTCAGCAGCTAGAGTGGGGTCTTCAGGCTTTTGTTAAGAGAAGAATCCATTAATGGGTTATGAGAATTTAGGCTGCTGTTGTTCTCTTTTTAAGTTCTGGAAGAAACATTCTTTATCTATTAACATAAGTAGTCTTTGCTAAGAATCTAGGCTGCCTGCTTCCACTTCTCCCTTAGTAGATGAAGCCAACGGCAACAAAAAGAAAGCCCCAAGTTGCCGGAGGCCCTTCCAATTGTCATGATGAATATGAGGGCTACAGTTCAAAGGACCAAGGAGCTTCAGACCAGATGACACCATCAGGGGACAACTTTGATGGTTCCAACCTCTGGAGGACACATTACGATCTTGGTCCAAGCAGATTTCCATTCCAGTTCCTTCTTATCTTATGTGTGGTCTGCCAGCACAGTGTTGGACTTCATGCCAAGCTAATCATTCCAGCCTGGAGGCCAGCCATGAGGAAGGAATTCTGGATGGAAACCACTGTTAACACATGGACTGCGCCTTGTGCAAGGAACTGTATTTAAGCATCATAAGTTGGCTCTTGGCTATGATGTTGAGACCCATGGGTCTAATAGTTATAGCAAAACCTTCACCAAAGTCAGGTGGGCCTAACTTCTCAGCACATGGGGCTTCATGACTTAAAGGTAATAGCTTAAATATAATGACTTAAAGGTCTAAGTGTTTACCACCCCACGAGCCTCTGAACTTTAAGATGGAAGGAGGTACCCTATAGCATCTGTAGCTGGCAGCAAATTTCACACTAAATCTAGAAGAACTGCTCTAAGCTACAGGGCCAATGGCTTCTCAGGGTCGTTGGGGGAGAACTAGAAAACAATTGAGCTGACCTCAGTTATGGAGCTCATATCAGCCTTCACCAGGGAGCGAACTTGGGCATTCATAGTCTGGGAGCAACGGAGCACCAACCAAGTGAGTGTTGTGGTGTGTATTTCAAAGCCAGAAAAGCTCCACAACCAACTGGTAAATCAACATTTCACTCCTTCAACAGCATGCTTCCGTTCAATCTTCTGAAATAATACTGTGACTTCCCTTTTAACTCTCTACATCTCTTTCTAGATATGTACTTTTCCCTATACATACCATACATACCATGCATACATACATATGTACACACTTTAGAGAATCACTCTGTACATATAAATGATCACTCTACACTCTGGGAACTATTTTTGGCTAACTGATTGGATGTGGAGTCTTGGATTTCACTCATATATAAATGAATGTGTTTCTGGACTTTATGGAATAGCCCTGGCTTTATTCTCATTGGTGATATCTTTAAGTAAATGCGAGTGGATGAAGCTGTCTCTACTATTTCTGAATCTATCTTCATCAACGGTGCGGAAGTACTTTTCTTTCCCAGATAGTGGCTCAGAGGTGGAAGAGTAGCTTGGCCTTTGAGGGCCTGTATTCTTCTGTCTCGTGCCTCTGCAGAGTCCTTCATGTGACCAGGATGACTTCTGGAGCGTCTCTGAAGACGGATTGCCTCCACACAACCATAATTACTGGTGGTCTCCCTGCAAATGAGCTTGCCATTGGTGAAAAAAAACCCAGGGGAGGAAGATGGAGTTATAAATAGCTTTATGGTTGCTTTCAATAATAGCTTTTTCTAGTCATATAACAAATTACCACACACCAGACAACTTAAAATAATACACATTATGTTTCTGTTGGTCAGGAGCCTGGGTATGTCTAACCTGCAAATGGAAACGTAGAAAGTGAATGCTCAGAGCCTTATGAGGCTGGACATGAGGTCTCAACTAGGCTGTGGGATCACCTGAAGCATGGATGGGGAATAGCATGCACAACCCGGTTGTCAGCGGAACTCAAGCCAGTGTTTGGTTGGCTGCTGGCTGAGTGCCATACATACATAGGTTTTGGAGACTGCCCACAATTCTTTGGTTTTTTTTTTTCTTACTTATTTTTTTTTATTATTTCTTTATTTACATTTCAAATGCTATCCCAAAAGTTCCCCATAACCCCTCCCCCACCCCTGCTCCCCTACACACCCACTCCCACTTTTTGGCCCTGGCCTTCCCCTGTGCTGGGTCATATAAAGTTTGCAAGACCAAGGGGCCTCTCTTCCCAATGATGGCCGATTAGGCCATCTTCTGCTACATATGCAGCTAGAGACACGAGCTCAGGGGGTACTGGTTAGTTCATATTGTTGTTCCACCTACAGGGTTGCATCCCCCTTCAGCTCCTTGGGTACTTTGTCTAGCTTCCCCATTGGGGGCCCTGTGTTCCATCCAATAGCTGACTGTGAGCATCCACTTCTGTGTTTTCCAGGCACTGGCATAGCCTCACAAGAGGCTGCTATATCAGGGTCCCTTCAGCAGAATCTTGCTGGCATGTGCATTAGTATCTGGGTTTGGTGGCTGATGATGTGATGGATCCCTGGATGGGGTAGTCTCTGAATAGTCCATCCTTTCATCTTAGCTCTAAATTTTGTCTCTGTACTTATATCCTTTCATGGGTATTTTGTTCCTTATTCTAAGGAGGAATGAAGTATCTACACGATGGTCTTCCTTCTTGGTTTTCTTGTGTTTTGCAAAATGTATCTTGGGTATTCTAAGTTTCTGAGCTAATATCCACTTATCAGTGAGTGCATATCTAGTGACTTCTTTTGTGATTGGGTTACCTCATTAAGGATGATATCCTCCAGATACATCCATTTGCCCAAGAATTTCATAAATTCATTGTTTTTAATAGCTGAGTAATACTCCATTGTGTAAATGTACCACATTTTCTGTATCCATTCCTCTATTGAGAGACATCTGGGTTCTTTCCAGCTTCTGGCTATTATAAATAAGGCTGCTATGAACATGGATGGAGCATGTGTCCTCTGCTTGTGGACGTTGTACATCGTGGTGCGGAGCCTAGTGCGCACCACGATGTACAACGTCCACAAGCAGAGCCATTGGTGTTCTGTTGAGAAATTTTTTTCCCTGTGCCCATATCTTATAGGTTTCCCCCCACTTTCTCCTCTATCAATTTCAGTGTCTCTGGTTTTATGTGGAGGTCTTTGATCCACTTAGACTTGAGCTTTGTACAAGGAGATAAGAATGAATCAATTCTCATTCTTCTACATGATAACCGCCATTGCCAGCACCATTTGTTGAAAATGCTGTCTTTTTTCTACTCTGCCCACAGTTCTTATCATATGGCCTCCAGATAAGCTGTTTACAACCTGGCAGTTGATTTCAATGTGGCAAATGATTTAATCAGTATGCGCATTTTCTTCACTTGCAGACTTTGTGTACCAAATTGTATCCAATCACCTGTCCTTTTCCCACATTGTAAGCATCATAGGTTCTACATGAACTCGAGGGACTTGCATGAACTTGGGGTCATGTGAAGGTTTTTTAAATATGACCTGGACTATGAGAAGATAAACTACTTTCCCCTGACCCCACCATTTACTGGGTGTAGGGTTTTCTGTGAGCCATATTGCTCTTTCCAATGTTGTTCATCTGTAAATGTCAGCTAATAATTTGCTTCTTGTCCACATTGCAGCTTCTGGGAAGGGTAACTGAGACCACACTTATGGTCATATCAGTTTTATATCAGAAGATATAAAACTAGAAGCTTATGATATACTAATGATAATAAGCTGGTTCCCCAGATGAGGTCTTATAAGTAGTTATTGTTCTTGGAATTGGGTAAGTGTTGGGTTGCATAGATTTTTTTTTGTCTATCTGTCATCTACATATTTAGATAACAAAGGACTGTGTTTAATTTTATAGATGTATTTATAGCTTAATCAATTATGCTAATCAAATATATGTGTAAAAAGCTTGGCAATTGAACTCTCGAGTTCAGTTTATTCTGAATGATTTAAACATCATAAATTCAGATTATATAACTTTTGCATAATCACTTCTGCCAAACAAATGATGGGATGGAGTCAGGCCAGGAATTAAGTCAGAACAGAAAACTTCCAGATGTACAGAGTGACGCTGAGACCCCAAGAGAGTGAATTCACTACCTCATTTTTGTGAAAGAGGGGAATGAGCTTCAAAATCCTTGTGTTTTAGATCGAAGACTAAAAACTGAAATGACAAGCCACTTCCAGATCGAGGTTTTGCTTTATTTATTTACTTACTTATTTATTCATGATGGTGTACATGCGTTTGGCACGTGTACAAGCGTGCACATGCCAGGGTGCACATGTGGAAGTAAGAGGACAATTTGAGGGCAACAGTTCTCTTTTTCTACTAAGTGAATAATAGGGACAGAACACAAGCTGTAAGGCTTGGTGATAAACACCTTTATCCCCTGAACCATCTTGCTGGACTCTCCCCACACCCTTAGTTTTTATTTTTTCCCCCTGAGGACTTTTTGATATAAATAGGTCTAACTGCTACATGCAAGAGAGTCCCATTTCCATGGCCACCTGTGATTGAAGGTTCTGTGTGTGTTGGATGAATGCTGCCATTTTCCTTCTTAGTGACACAGTATTTCACCAGGTGTTGCAAAAAGTATTGTGAGGCCCGTTTCAAGAATTATTCTTAGCCATGCAGTGGTGGTGCATGCCTTTAATCCTAGCACTTGGGAGGCAGAGGCAGGTGGATTCCTGAGTTCGAGGCCAGCCTGATCTACAGAGTGCGTTCGAGGACAGCCAAGGCTACACAGAGAAACCTTGTCTTAAGAAGAAGAAGAAGAAGAAGAAGAAGAAGAAGAAGAAGAAGAAGAAGAAGAAGAAGAAGAAGAATTATTCTCAACTAGGAGAGCTTCCTAGAGGAGGCTATGCACAGAGACTGATAAATCTAAGCATCTGAAAGGAAGAGTTGATATATTGTCTCCTTGGATTTCCTTGGAGTCAGCTCTGACATTCAGTCTTGGCTCTATAACTCTCTCTCCTGCCTGGTGCTTGCTGGGTCCTTCTCTCGAAGGTGCTGCTCCTGAAGATGCTCTCACTCAGTCCCCAACTCCATGTCTGTTTATTTCCCAGGAATCCTGAGCTAAGGGCTATCGTTAAGATGACATCACCATCAAGCAATAGCAGACCGGCACCAAGTAGGATGAATGATGGCATATCAAGCTTGGCTATGGCACTAGTTTAAGAACATCACCAATGTCCAGGGTCATTCTACTCTTCACCACCATCACCAGGAATAGTAATAATAATAATAATAATAATAATAATAATAATAAAGAGTTAAGCATGTAAGCATGAGCACACAGTTTCAGTATATGCATCAATGGCTTCATAAGCCTGATTTTTTTTCTTTTTGATTTTTTTTAAATTAAAAAAATTTTAAACTGTTCATAGTGGTGCAAGTCTGTAATCTCAGTAGTAAAGAAGGCAAGGCAGGAAGATGGTTGTTATGAGTCCGGGGTCATTCAGAGATTCAACAGGCTTTTATTCATACACTGGTACCAGGTCTACACCTGGGACTCAGGAGTCCCAAATGCAGAGCCCGGCCACCCCAGGAGCTTTCTAAGGCAAAGAGCACAAAGTTACATTCTGTCTGGGTGCAAGCCGAAGGTCACGCACACAAAGCAAGCTTCCATTTACAGAAGCAGAAACAGCTGTTTTGTTAAAGTTGTACAAGCCCAGGAGATTGCAAAATTAATCCGCAGCAGCCCTTATCCTTTGGAAGTCCAGTTTTGCTTTATACTTTCCTTACTACAGAAAATTTAAACTTTTAAACATAAAGGTAGCTACCAACATAATGTTACCTACCACAATCATCTGTTCAAGACCAACCTTGGCCACACACCAAAACTGTTTTGAAAGAAAAGGCGGGGTGTGCTTAAGGTTTCTACCTAATTGCTAGTAAAGTCAGTGCAGGCACAATGACATGGCAAAAATGCTTTAAAAATTTTTATTAAACTATTAATTATTTTTACTATTAGTATTGTGTATGTGCAGGGTGTGTCTATATAGGCACACATGGCATGGCATGTATGTGCTGCTCAGAGAAAACTACACAGCGTCAGTTCTCACCTTCCAAGTCTATGTGGGTTCTAGGGATTGAGCTCAGGATGCCAAGTTGGCAGCAAGCATCTTGCACTATTGAATTATCTCACCCAGCACCTACAGCTTTTTAAAAAAATTGTGTGTGCTGTGTCTTTGCATTGTGTGGACCCCCCTTCTCCTTCTCCCCTTCCCCTGCCTCTCCCTCTTTCTCTCTTCCTTTCCCCCTCTTTTCAGATGGAAGCCAGATTTGACACTAGGTGGCCTCCTCAGTTGCTATATATTTCCTATGACAAGGTCTGTCAGTGAGACCTGGAGCTTGGGATTTGGGCTAGGTTGGCCGGCCAGCAGGTCAAAAGGAGTTGGCTAGCTCTGCCTGCTAGTGCTGAGGTTACAGTGTGTGCCACTGTGTCTGCATCTCCCCCAGTGTTGCAGGGAATTTAGACCCAGGTCTAGGATTTCATTCACTGAGCCACCTCCCTAGTCCCCAGTGCTTACAATTTTGGAACACAGTTTACTTTTTGTTATATTTTATCTTCCTAATAGTTTTATTATTTTATTCTTATCATTATTATTTCATCATAATTATTAATTTATTATATTTTAATATAATAACAGTTATAGGATAATAGTTGATGAATATAGTGATATAGAATATAACATACAATAATGAATAATGTACTAAAATATAATAAAAATATAAAATATAAAAAGTAAAATATATAATGTCTATATACATATTCTGTATGTCTATGTACATATTTATATATGTACATACATATACATGTATATAATGTATATGTATAATATAAACATATAAGCATAATATAAAATTATGATAAATTTAATACAGCAATAAATTATTTTATTATAATTATTTCATTATTATTTCTAATAATAAGTACTAATGTTCAGTGCTTATTATTTTTGAACACAGTTTGCTTTTTATCACATTTAATCTTTCTAATTGTCCCATGAGATAAGTGTTATTAGCTTTCATTTGTAGAAGAAGAAACAAAATCAGATATGTATAACAAATGTCTAAAGTTATTTAACAGTAATTATAGGCCCTGAACAAGTCTCTCACCTTCCCCTCAGAGTACATTAACTTCTGCAAATGTCACCTCAGGTACTCATAACACAGGATCTGATTGCAAGCAACAGAAATTGGCTTTGGCACATGTGAGCATGTTAATTTTAATTTTGCAGCTGATTTTAACTGCATGTATCATTTAAAAATTAATTCTTCTAGTTTATATAGAGAGCGATGGGTTTCCTAATGGCATGTTCATGCATATATACCACCCTACATACCTTGTTCTGATGTGTGCCCCTTCCCCATTGCTGGGTCCTTGCGTGGCCCCAGGGACTTTACCTGACTTGAGCCATGAGGAAATAAAGAAAGGACAGTCAGACCTGTGTATAAAAACACAGAAAGCCTTGAGACTGGGTGGCCTGGGCTCTCTGATGGAGAAGGCACACACAACACCCTGGAAGGTGAGGATTTCTACTGTATACAGTTGAACAGAGAGGTAGGATTATTGCATACTGCAGAACAAGGAGATAGAGTTATTTCATTTGGATAAACAAAGAGACAGGGTTTATAGTGTATAGCTGGGTCAGGGACACAGGTGCAACCCACTCAGGTAGGAGAGGTCCTGTAGACGACCAGTCTTCAGGCTATAAATATTTGGGGGAGGGGTAGAAAGCTATGATGGACATTTTCCATACTCACCATCAACATGTGCACACATGGACTAGAGAGGGTTGAATGACCCTTTTACAGGGTCGCATATTGGATGTCCTACATATCAAATATTTACATTATAATTCATAACTAGTAAAGCTACAGTTAGGCAGTAGCAACAAAATAACAGGAAGAACTGTACTAAAGGGACTCAGGGTGAGAACCGCTGGCCTAGAGGACGGCTTTGCCATCCGTCTGAGCCTCACAGGAGATGGGTTGGGGTCTGTGGCTTTGGAGTCTTTGACATGTCTGTGTTTATGTCAACAATACACCTGTACAGAACTTCACTCAGCCAGGGCTTCCTCTGTTCCCCAAACCCAACAATCCCATTTTCCTCTCCTGGTGGCTTCCATTCCCCTAAATAGTAACTGGTTTTAGACAATGTAATCCATTACCTCTTGTTTCCTCCTCTACATTTCTTTTAGACTGTTTCCTCTCCTCTTCAATAGTGTTGTTGCGGGAAATACTTAAAAAGCAAAAAACAACAACAACAAAAAACCCACGGCACATTCCTGTGCTTGTACCTGCAACTCTCTGCCTGGAGGCCTGGCTTGCTATGCACAGGCCGGTGATGGCCGACCTGTTATTATCTCGTGGAGCCTCTGACTCTAAACTCCAAAATCTCTCTACCCCGCTCCCTAGGTTACCACTGGTGGGTCACTACCACGCCAGCCCCATGCTTCAAAGTCCCCACGGCCTTTGTGATGCACATCAGGCAAACCCACGCTTTATCTTTCTCTCTGGAACCCAATGGAATTGCCTCAAGAAGAAAAACACCACACAAACTTAGCTCAGAAACAATGGTAGCTCAGTCTCTCGGCTCAACAACTAAAACCTTATCTTGTCAGCCCTATTAGATCCGATTCCTCCGGTGGTGAATCCTAACGGATCCACCATGATGTTGGGTAACTCTAACAGCTACATCTTGCCCTTATGCTATGCCTGTTCCAAAAGGACCTAACCCTCTCTTCCTTCTTCTCTTCCTCTGTGCAACCCGGGGGTCCCTCCTACTTGCCCACTTAGTGGCTTCTTTATTCATTAGGGGATTGGTTCATAAGAAGTCACCTGAGTACGTGACTCATTATTTGTCTGCAGCCCTTCCCAGAAGAGCGAAATTAGCATCAACATACAAACAGCACCAGGCCCATTCACAATATAGTGTCCTGTCTATGTTCATGTCTTATGCATGTATGTGCTTATGTGTATGTACCTGCGTATGTATGTATGCACACATTTAAATCTAGATGCCATGTCAGAGGAAAAATATATATTTATTTTTATGTGTCTGTATTGTTTTGTTTAGTTCAGTGAGTTGCATCTATTTTCCTGCAAATGCCATAATTTTAGTCTTGTTCATGGCTGAATAAAATTCCATTCTGTCTGTCTGTCTCTGTTTCTCTATCTCTGTCTGTCTGTCTCTGTCTATCTGTCTCTGTCTCTCCCATACTTGAGGTTGGTCTGAATGCAAACTACCACTTTACTACCACACTGTACTCCCAGCCCAATACCACGTTTTGTTTTGTTTTGTATATGCATCTGTTGATGGACACCTAGATGTGTTACATATCTTCGCTAATGCGAATAATGCAATTTTTTTAAATATTGGTTCATTGTTTTGTGCATGTGTGTTTGTGTATGTGTGTGCATGCACATGCGTGTGTGTTTGAATGTGGGTTCAAGCCTGCCATGCATGTGTGTGGAGGTCAGATAACAACGTTTATCTTTCTGAGGCTTGGTGTTCTATTGGCGTTGCTGTGCTTCATATCCAGGTTAGCTAGCTTGGGAATTTGGGGGCGACTTTTTTTATGTCTGCTTTCCATCATAGAAGTGCCGCGATTACAGAAGTTCTTCCCACGCTTCTTGAGTTTGGGGGACTGAGCACCAGTTTGTGCAGCACGTGTTTTTCCTGATGCGCTATCTCCCAAACTCCAAATGCTTCAGGATTTTAGTCCCAAGGTTCTTGTAAAAGAGCCAATAAGATACTTTTTCTTTATCTGAGGGTCAAGAAGCCCAGTATATTCCAGAAACCACAGATAACACTGGCTCCAAAACTTTATGTTTTTACACCATATACACATCACATAGCAGCTTATGCCCAGACTAAATACTTGCTATGCACCGCGGTCATGCTTTTTGTAATTTGAGATGTAACAAAGAAATCAGTGTGACTCTCTCCTCACCACTTAGATGATCCACAGACCCTAGTGACCTCCATCTCCTCTCTCTTCCCTTTCTTTTGAATACAGAAATTTCACCTTTTCACCTGAAGGAAGAATTTTCAGATTCCCTTTGGTTCATGCAGATTGCTAGCATCACACCTCATGGGTTTGGGGGATATTTTTAAGTAAAACAAGGTTTACAGGGAAACAAACACTGTGATTTGATGATGATGGTAAGGTCCGATAACAGAGGGTCTCAAAGTTACCAATGGTAGTGTGGATTTAGTGTGGATATGGTAGACAAAGGGTGACTTTCATTCTGTGTAAGAGAGTGGGACAGTGTGAAATATCATTATGCAAATTTGAACACTGCATACCCATAACTGAAAATGTGTGGATTGTTTATTTCTGAAATTTTCTGTGTGATGTTTTCAGAATGTAATCTGCTGCTGATACATGAACTGCAATCTGCTGCTACTAAAAGAAATGGTAGATAGTGCAAGGGAGCAAGTTCCTGGCGTATTTCATTAGTAGGTTCATCCGAGTGCTATTATACATTCCATGAGAACCACATACCAGACAGACGCATGGTAAAATCCACAATTTCCACCTAGAATATAGCCACGTGATGGCTGTCTGCCTCACTAATGATTCCAACCAGATCTTCTCCATACAGGACCTGGCTAGCAGGAGCCTGGAATTGCTTCTCAGACTTGTGTAACAGGAACCTCAGCAAAGCATCAACCCATAGCCTTTCTTCAGTTGCCACTTAAGACACGGGAGCTAAATATTCATGATGGCCAAATCTGGCCTGCACAGAACTCTTTAAATGGAGCTAATGGATTATTGATTTTTCTCTAGCATTGTACTGAGCTGTAAAAGCATCAGTGTTGAGACTCAGGAAAGAGATAGAGTTTCTTTGTAGAAGGCATAAGAAAAGGGAATTATTCCATGTAATATCAGATAAGTATGAATAAAACAGTTGTTACAGTTGATTACCTTTGTCTGTGAGTTCTGCATCCATGTATTAAAGGAACTGCAGCTACAAAATACTTTAGAAAATTATGCTAGCACTGTAGCTGTGCAGCCATTTTTTTTGGTCAGCATTCTTTATATTATATCACTTCATAAATATTTATGTGGCATTTACATTGTATTATGTAAGCAGTCTAGATGCAATTTAAAGTATACACAAGGATATGTACACTGCATTGTCTTACATAATGGAACTGAGAATCCTAAGCTATTCATAGGAGTCCGGTAGCCACCCTCCCTTGAATATGGAGTGTTGACTACATTATTAGATACTCCAGTAAGTCAGAATGATTTTAATTTTTCCATATATTCTTCTGCTCTCATATTTCATCATAGTTTTTAGATAGAACAGTTGTGGTACTAGACAGTGGTTCTCAATATGAGTTTTACATGAGAAATATCAGTGTAGCTTTAAAAATATAGATGCCAGAATCCATCATAGGGAATCTGCAAGAGCGAGTTTGAGCATATCACAATGATTCTGAGATGTCTTCAGGTTTTTGAAGCATGCAAATATGAGCACATACACACTCTCACTGACCCTGTCTAACAGCTGCTTTTTAGTCAGTGTAATCATTAAGTTAAATAAGTAGAATAGAGTTTTCCTTACTTCTTGCTTAGGACTGAAGACATGTGAAGTACTGAAGATATGTGAAGTCTAGATACTGTTTCTGCAATGATCTATGGTACTATAGGGGACATTTTATACATTTTTTCTTCTTTTATATGGGGATTCAGTCCTCATTACAGTCCTCTTGGCTCATAACCTAGAGCATTCTGGGAAAATATTCAGGAAACACGCCCCCCCCCCCATTAGTTGGTCAGGACACTCAGCACCTGTGATGGTACCACAGATATTCAGAGGAGGTCTTTTTCCTCTAACCTAATGGATACATCTAGAATTGTGCCTCACTGACCTCAAACATTCTGAATGTATTTAAGATAATGTACTGGCTGGTTTTGTGTGTCAACTTGACACAGGCTGGAGTTATCACAGANAAAANGAGCTTCAGTTGAGGAANTGCCTCCATGAGATCCAGCTGTGGGCATTTTCTCAGTTGGTGATCAAGGGGAGAGGGCCCATTGTGGGTAGTGCCATACCTAGGCTGGTAATCTTGGGTTCTATAATACCCATGGAAGTAGTTACAGAGACAAAGTTTGGAGCTAAGATGAAAGGATGGACTATCCAGAGACTACACCAACCAGGGATCCATCCCATAATCAGCCACCAAACACAGACACTATTGCACATGTCAGCAAGATTTTGCTGAAAGGACCCTGATATAGCTGTCTCTTGTGAAGCTATGCCAGTACCTGGCAAATACAGAAGTGGATGCTCACAGTCATCTATTGGATGGAACACAGGGCCCCCAATGGAGGAGCTAGAGAAAGTACCCAAGGAGCTGAAGCGGTCTGCAACCCTATAGGTAGAACAACAATATGAACTAACCAGTACCCCCAGAGCTCATGTCTCTAGCTGCATATGTAGCAGAAGATGGCCTAGTTAGCCATCATTGGGAAGAGAGGCCCTTGGTCTTGCAAACTTTATATGCCCCAGTACAGGGGAACGCCAGAGCCAAGAAGTGGGAGTGGGTGGGTGGGGGAGCAGGGCGGGGGTGGGAGGAAGGGTATAAGAGACTTTCGGGATAGCATTTGAAATGTAAATGAAGAAAATATCTAATAAAAAAATTGAAAAAAAGGAAAGAAAGCTGATCAAGCCAGGGGAAGCAAGCCAGTAGGTAACATCCCTCCATGGCCTCTGTATCAGCTCCTGCTTCCTGACCTGTGTGAGTTCCAGTCCTGACTTCCTTTGGTGATGAACAGCAGTATGGCAGTGTAAGCTGAATAAACCCTTTCCTCCCCAACTTGCTTCTTGGTCATGATGTTTGTGCAGGAATAGAAACCCTGACTAAGACAGAAAACAGTAAGGATCAGCCACCATGCATACATACTGAGAACAGTTTGAAAATGATTGTTTTAAAATGTTGCAACATTTCACAACTTGTTTACACTGGTCATGGCACATGATACTTATAAAAACTAGATTTTTCATATAAGAGAAAATATAATGCTTGTCTTTCTGAATCTGGTTTATTTTGTTTAACTGGATGTCCAATTCCATCCATTTTTTGAAAATAATACATTTTTATCTTCCTTTATGATTTAATAGTTTAATGAAACTCCAATGTAAATATATGCTGCATTTTCTTTTTCCAGTTACCAGTTAATAAGCATTTATGCTAGTTCTGTATCTCAGGTATTTTGAATAGTACCACTGTAACCATAGGTTCACAAACATCTCTGTTCCAACCAATATTTTAAAAATAAAGTAGTATATGCAATCACATTGATTTAAATATATTAAAATATGTGTATCATTATTCATAATTTATTTTGGTCAGGGGTTTTGTATCATTAATGATGAGTAGAGAATGCTTTTTGTAACACATAGTTGTATAAATGCAAGTGTTGAAGGCACTTGCTCAAACATATCTGGAATCCGCTACATTTAACTAAGCTTCCCAAAGGTAAGCACATATCTGAGTCAACATTCACTGTTTGACAATTAGCGGATGTCACTGAAATCATTATTGAAAGAAAATGGGATATGGACATTAGGTGGAAGGACATTGCCTGCTAGGTTTGCACTGCTGTCCCAAGGAATTTAAATTTCTTAGTACTTCTGCCCAGAAGTTCACTTCCTGTCTTGACAGATAAGTGCATGTGCAGAAAGTGGCTCAGTGAAAGCACAAGATGCTCACTAACTGTTCAGGTAAATGAAAATGATGTCTATCATTGCTAAGTTCACTAAATGGAAGGCAGATCAGGACTGAGGCCTCTCCCTCCCCCCCCCCAGCTTTATATTACTACCCAAACAAATCCACTAATCATTATTGGCATTAATACACTCCAGCTTGCGAAAGTAACTTTCTTGCTCAAGACATGGTTTCTAGTTTCTCCTTTTTGCTGAGTTTTCCCTTTTGAAACGATCATGGTGCTTCCCTAAGTCCAGCAATGCTTGGATGTAAGGCCTAACCAGCCTTTCTTTTTGAGACATTGTTGTAAAAAGGAGTGAAATACATAAAATCTAACTTGATTATTGGAACCAATCAACCTCATCCACTTACCTCCTAAAGGAAAGATGGAGTCTCTTGAGATTACTTAGCTGCCCAATGCCATTTTTAACCTGTCAGCACCATGCTGGATGCCAGGGAAATCATGATCATTGTGATAGTATTCTGTTGACTTGGGAGAATATAGAATTTCCTAGAAGACAAGCTTCTGGGCACACCAGTGGAGGAATTTTCTAGACCAAGGCTAGCTTCTGAGAATGAATAAAATCAACACCATCTCTAAGTACTTTGCATTGTTCTCCAGATAGGTCAGATTAGAGTTGGAAAATCCATATTACCATCTCTGGAATAATCCATGAAGTGCCTAAAAATGTGAACACAATTTGCATGGTAATAGATGAGAACATTAATAATCATTAAAACAAATAAAATAATCTTGACAACAGAAAGTCACAAAACTAAACTAACCTATGAGTCAACCAACCAACTAAGCAACCCAACCTAACCTAATAAGGTAATCAGCCAAACATCCTAAACAATTCAACCAACCAACCAACCAACCAACCAACCAACCAACTAACCAACCAACCAATCTGTCAGCTAACTAACTAATCAGCCAGCCAAAGCAGCAGCCAACCAACCAATTAACCAATGCAACCAACTAATCAATTAATTGATCAATCTGCCAGCAACCAAACAAAAAGGCCCAGTGAACAGAGAGTTTGTGTTAAGATGGCTAGTTACTTAGACTCTAACCACATCAATGACCAGTAACCACATTATTGAATGTCAAGAGAACAGATAGTCTGAACATCATCATCATCATCATCATCATCATCATCATCATCATCATCAACAACAACACAACAGCCGCAGCAGAAACAGCAAAACAACAAAACTCCCCCAAACCCCAAATGATTTCAGAATGGATAAAAACATGGATCCCAGATGCATGGTCTCCAGAGAGTCACATTTAAAACAGGACTGTGGAGTAATTACAACAAAAGGATGAACAGGGAAAAGGAAGTGGCCTTGCCACTATTATATCAGATGAAGTCAACATACAAGGCAAAAGAATTGTAAGTGACAAAAAATTGTAATAAAAATAGCTGTAATGTATGAGGAAGATGTAACACTTTAAAATTTGCATACATTTAACATAGTGTTAAATATACTTGAAGTTAACTTTGACAGACCAACAATGGAAAGTACACAAATTTTCTACCAGACAGAATTGTTAGCACATGTTTTCGTAAATAACAGAGGAAACAATAATTTCACAATATTTTGTACATAGAGACTATCAAAACAGTGTGTCGTTTCCTTTCTAGTATGGTTGACTGAACTTTGTTTATTTATTGATGATATTTCAGGAAAGTCTGTAACTGGTAACATCCAAGATCTTCATGCAATTACTTCTGAAAGAATAAATGAATGAATGGAATCAGGGAAAATTTTTTATGGGCTTGCTTTGGTCTTTGTTTTGTCTCTACACTTCTTATGCTAAGGCTCCACTAAAAGTAGGTTAAGAAACACTATCCAGCTGGGAACATTTTATTATGACTATATGTGGACTGGCATACACTTTAGATATGTTTTTCATTACTGTGAGAAACACCTAACATAAAAGTTTAACTTGGCTCCTGATTTCATGAAGATTCCAGCCCATCATGGTGGTGGCCATGTACTGCTGAGGCTCTCCCACAGTGGTAGAGCAAGAAACAGGACACAATGGCAGAAGCAGGGCCAGGGATAACTTTCAAAGGTCTACGGAGGGACCTCTGTCTACCTGCCAGATCCCACATATTCAAAGCTCCACAGCCTTTAAAGTAACTTCACAAGCTGTGGAGTAGCCTGCGGTTGATATTTCAGATCCGGCCTTTAATAGTACTGTGGACAGTAAGAACATTCCTTTTAAGCCGAGCTCCTGGTAATATAAGCATTCAACCACAGGATGTCATCTCACCAAACTCACCATGCATGAATCAAAATCTCAACTTAAGATGACTCTTCAAAATGCAGCACTTACTTTCCTTCAAACATTATAAGGGCAGAATGAAAAGAGGCTAAAGTAGAAGGCATCATTTTAGCCAATATGGATAAAATATTTTACTTAGCACATATACAAATCCATGGAAAGGGCTTATGCAAATGAGAAGCCCTGATAGTTATACCTGATTAAATTCAGAGCAAATATGACTTTTCCTGGCATGTTGTATGGATGTTAAAAATGAATGATTGACTCCCAAATCCAGTGGGAACCTCCTGCTCAATCATAGGCCAAGCCAGCATGAGAACCAGAGATGCTACCCACAGACGTTCCCCTGTTCCTCCTTCTTCCAAATATAGAGATGATAGAGGCCCTTAAAGAATAAACAAATAAAGCCCTTAAAGAAACCATCGATAACACAAACATTGAAGGAAATTAATACATCCCTTGAAGACCACCAAGAAAATATAAACAATTGAAGGAAAATGAATGAAACTGTTCAAGAAAATGGAATCAGTAAAAAAACACACAAACAGAGGGAACTCTGTAAATGAAAAAAATAGTAATTCAAACAGAAACTACAGAGGCAAGCTTCACAAACAGAATATAAGAGATGGAAGAGAAAGTATCAGACACCGAAGATACAATAGAAGAAGTGGATTCCTTAGTCAAAGAAAAATGTTAAATCTAAAGTACTTCTGACACAAAACTTTCAGGAAATATGGGACACTATGAAAAGTCCAAAACTAAGAACATTAGGAATTGAAGAGGAAGATTCCCAACTCAAAGACCCAGAAAATATTTTAAACAAAACCACAGAGGAAAAATTTCCTAATCTAAAGAAGAACATGCCCGTCAAGATACAGGAAGCATGTGGAACACCAAATAGATTGGATCAGAAAAGAAAGTCCCCTTACTCCATAATAATTAAAATGCTAAACATGCAAACAAAGAAAGAATATTGAAATCTACAAAAGAAAAGGGTCAAGTAATACATAAAGGCCTATTAAAACTACACATGATTTCTCAATGGGGAGTCTAAAAAATCCAGAAGGTTCAGCATAGATATACTACAGATTTGAAGAGACCACAGATGCTAGCCTACATTACTATAACCAGCAAGACTTTCAGTCATCATAGATGGAGAAAATACGATAGTCCATGATAAAATTAGCTACCAGATAAAAATCCACCAGAGTGAAGCTCTTCTATCTCAGCAAGTCCTGATTATTCTAACATAGAGATACTGTAGATACATTAAACAATATGTATCTACAAATCCAGCTTTATAGAAAGTGATAGAAATGAAAACTCCAACCTGAGGGGGTTAAATACAGGAAACAATAATCTCAAATCAACAAAAACAAAAGAAGGGAAACATTCATGAACACACAACACCATCACCATCACTACCACTACAACCAAAAGCAAAACAAAAATCAACAATCATTGATCAGTGGTATCTCCCAACTTCAATTTTCTTAATCCCCCCAAACAGGCTGGAGAGATGGATGGCTCAACAGTTAAGAGCGCTGACTGCTCTTCCAGAGGTCCTGAGTTTATTTCCCAGCAACCAGATGGTAGCTCACAACCATCTGTAATGGGATCCAATGCCCTATTCTGGTGTGTCTCAAGACAGCTACAGTGTACTTATGTACATTTGTTGGGGCTTCCCAGCAATCTGTTGCCACTGGACCACCTGTGGTGATAATCTTCAGATCTGCCAAGCTTACCTTACTGTTTATACTAATCACTGTCCTTCAAAGCCCAGCCCCCTGCAGTCCCTAAGATTCACCAGTGGTGGAAATCTTCAGATATGCCAGCGCTTCTCTACTGTTGCTGTCCTTCAAAGTGTCTCCATCCCCTGCTGAGAAGACCATTTCATGTCCCAGAAGACAACATCCTTTGGACCCACCTACGGACATTCACCTGTGCCTTCAAAGACTGGGGCTGGGGACTGGGGTTTTTCCCACACTATATAAACTGAGTTCCTTCATTAAACTTTGGGCCTCGATCAGAATAATTTATCCTGGCTCCGTTTCTCTCATCCATCTATTCCCTTTCAGCCCTGCCCTTCAGGATGAACCCAGACTGAAGTGAGTTTTACTCTAGGCAGAAACTCACATACATTAAATCAATCAATCTTTAAAAAAAGGATACAGACTAACAGAATGGATATGAAAATAGGATCCATCCTTCTGTTGCATTCAAGAAACACATCTCAACATTAAGGATAGATATTCTCTCAGAGGAAAGGATTGGAAAAAAACATATCATACAAATGGACCTAAGAAGAAACTGGTGTAGACATTTAAGTGTCTAACAAAATAGACTTCAAACCAAAAGTAATCAGAAGAAATAGAGAAGGACACTATATACTCATCAAAATCCACCAAGATGATTTCAATTTTTAACATCTATGCCTCAAACACAAGGGCATCCAAGTTTTTTTTTTTAATTAAAAAAAAAAACTTAAATCACATATTGACCTTCATAGACTGATAGTTGCGGGGTCTCAATACCCCACTTTCACCAATGGACAGTTCATCTAGACAAAAACTAAACTGAGAAATCCTAGCACTAACAGACACTATAAATGGAATGGATCTAACAGATGTTTATAAAATTTCACCCACACACAAAAGAATATACCTTCTTATCACCTCATGGAACTTGCTCCAAAATTGACCATATACTTAGACACAAAGCAAGTTTTAACAAAATCAGGAAAATTGGAATAACTCCTTGCATCTTTTCAAATAATCATGGATTAAAGGTGGATATCAACAACAACAGAAACAACAGAAAGCCTAAAAACTCATAGAAACTCTCTACTAAATGAAAAATGGGTCAAGGCAGAAATAAGGAGAATAGTCTTTCTAGTATCTAGTGTAAAGGAATACATAGCATACCCAAACTTATGGAACACAATGAAAGCAGTGATAAAAGCAAAGTTCATAGCACCAAGAGTCTAAATAAAAAGTTAGAAATCTTATACTAGAAGCTTAACCACACACCCAAAACGTCTAGAACAAAAAGGAATAATCACACCAAAGAGGAATAAACTGCAGGAAATAATTAAACTGAAGCTGAAAGCAATGAAGTAGAAATGAAGAGAATAGAAAGAATCAATGAAAGAAAGAGTTAGTATTTTGTGAAAATCATTAATATGGACAAATCCTTATCCTAACTATCTAAAAGACAAAGAGAGAATATCCAAATTATCAAAATCAGAAACTAAAAGGGGAGTATAACAACAGACCAAGGACATCCAAAGAATCATAACGCACTTTAAAAACCTGTACTCCACAAAACTGGAAAATCTAAAGGAAATGGATAATTTTCTTACTAAGCACCACTTACCAAAGTTAAATAAAGACCAGATAGACAATTTGAATAGATTTATAACTAGTAATGAAGTAGAAGCAGTCCCTATAAGTCTCCCAACCAACAAAATCCCAAGACCAGATAGTTTTAGTGCAGAATTCTACCACATTTTCAAAGAAGACTTAATGCCAATACCTCTCAAATTATTCCACAAAATAGAAGCAAGGAAAATTGGTCAATTCATTTTATGAGGCTGGAATTACCCTGATCCCCAAACCACATAAAGACTCAACAAAGAAAAAGGATTACAGAATAATTTCCCTTATGGATATAGATGCCAACATACCCAATAAAGTACTTGCAAACTGAATCCAAGAACACATCAAAAGATCACCTACCATGAGCAAGTAGGTTTCATCCTGGAGATGCAGGGATGATTCAATATTTGAAAATTGGCAAATCTAATTCCCTATATAAACAAACTGAAACAAACTCCACAGAATCATCTCATTAGTTGCAGAAAAGGCCACTGTCATAATAAAAAAATTCTTTCATGATAAAATTTCTAGAGAGACTAAGTATACAAGGAACATACCTAAACATAATAAAAGCAAATTACAGCAAGCATATTGCCAACATCAAAATTACTGGAGAGAACAGGAGAGCTGGCCCTGACCCTCACTGGCTGCAGCACTCAGGAAAGTGGGCCCTTGACTCTGGGAGCAGGAGGTTGGGGTGGGAGGTGCAGTAGGAGGGTAGGGCCTGGTGTAGGGGCTGGGATGGTATTGGTTGCTGCTTAGGCAACCCTGAGGGCATGAGAGCTGGAGACCCGGTGGGCAGATTAGCTTAGATATCTCTCAGGTGCAGACCCAGGGCTTTGAATCAGCCCACCCCAACATTTACCCCATCACATTGCTGGAGTATGTGAAGGAGCTGGTCCTATAGATCCAAGACTACAGGATCTTCATAATACATGAAAACAACAGGATATCTGAGAGAAGTCCCATTACTGACAGAGTAGCAGCATCCAGAGGCCCCATACCAGACCAATGAATCATTGCAATGAATGTTTGCAAGCAAAAAATATGGACCAAAAGGTATACTGTGGGACATACTGTGACACACTACAGCTTCCACAATGAGATTTCTTTTTCTCTGTTGGTGGAAGGCAGGCATAATGGTCAGATAGATGAGTGGGATTGGGGTACATGGTGTGAAATTCACAAAGAACCAATAAGAAGTTTTACAAAATCATGAAATTGGTAGGCAAATGGATGAAAGTGAAGAAATATCATCCTGAGTGAGGTAACCAAGACCCAGATATTATCTTTTAAGTATATGTTAACCAAACTACAATTCATAGACCCAGATAGATTAGATAAAGAGGATGGGCCTAATGGGGGATAGATGGGTCTCCCTGGGAAGGGGAAATAGAATAGAGTTTATGAGCACACAGGGAATGGGGATGAGAACAGGAGGGATCATGTGTGTGGGAGGAGATAGTATGGAAGGAGAGAGTGTTGAGAGGATGCCTGGAGCTGGGAAGGCGTTTTGTATGTAGTGTGGAAATCTAGAACAGTGAAAACTTTCTGAAATCTATTAAGGTGGTCTTAATGAGGATTCCTAGTTGTAGGAGATACAGAGTCCCACCTGGACATCTCTTCTAGTTAGGCAAGGCTTCTAGAGGAGAATCGGGTTGCACTCAATGGGGTGGTTGGCCAAGTGGGTCCCATGGAAATCACCAGACAACCCGGGCTGTTGCCAAGACAAAGGGTGTACTCCACAAAGTGACAGCAAGGCCTTATGGCAGAGGACAACATCCACACAACTCCATGAACTTGATTGAACTGGAACCTACCTGGAGTCTTCATCTTATGTTCTAGTCTGTTTGGTGTAGGAAGGTTCACTGCAGGCTACTGAAAGAGAAAAGTGCACACCAGTCCAGCCACAAAACCTTTGATCTACATAATCTGTCCTGCTGCAAAATATACCAGGGCGAGGGTGACACCAAACTTGAGGGAGTAGTCAACTAATGTCTGATTATGCTTAAGGCTCATTCGACAAAAAGGAGCCCATACTCAAAACTTGTTGGGCAACCAAGAATGGCTGGTCTGTACACCAGATAGTGGAAGTCTCTGGCCTGGCCAGGCGAGAGCATTCAAGTGAAGGGGAAAGGGACAGAGCAGGTACAACTGTTGCAGTTGCTCTGGTGCCACTGCTGCACACCTCCATCCCCCTCTAACCTCGCCCCCTTACCCTCCCCCCCCCCCCCGCTGCTGCTGTGGCTCTGAGAAGTTGCACTGGTTTTGCTGAGCTAAGCTGTTGGAAGGCTGGTCAGCAAGTGAGACACAGGGGAGTTTCTAGGAGCAAAACCTTCCAGAAAGTGTTCTCTTCCTAGGAAGCGTTAGCTCTTATACAACAGACGCTCTCAGGCAATGTAGTAATTCTCACATACACCTTTATTCTTTCTAGATAGGACCTTATATACAGTTTTAGGGTGGATTGGGGTCTGACAGCAGGTGCTTCTTAGGGAGACCTCATCTACATGTGGACGGAGGTTGGGGGTGCTGCTCCTACACGACTGATGGTCACAGCTTTCTCTACAGGAGGCTTTGACTACATGGCAGGGCCCCAATGTAGGGAACAGGTGAAACTCCTATTGTCCCTTTGGGTCCTGGGGCTTCCAACCCAGCTCAACCTTACCAGGCTTCCTCTCACAGTCCACTGCCCCACAAGAACCAGAGACCACAGGTAAGCCATGGACCTAGGGAAAACCAAATATGACTGGTATTAAAAAAAATCAATAAAGTGATTTCTAATAGTATTCATCTATTTCTATAGTATTTCTAATATATTCACAGATCAGTGTTTTTTACCTAGAAATCATCAGAAAGGCTTCCTCTGGCAGCAGATGGGAACAGATGCAGAGATCCACAGCCAGATTTCTGTCAAATTCCTCCCCTTAGAGCTCAGAGAATCCCGTGGGAGAGGAGATGGAAAGATTGTAAGAGTCAGAGTGGATGAGGGATACCAGGAGAACAAGGACCTCTGAATCAACTAAGTGAAGCACATATGAGCTCACAGAGACTGAAGCAACCACCACAGGGCCTACGTGGGTCTGCACCGGGCCCTGTGCATGTGTATTATACCTATAGGGTAGTACTTTGATGGGACTCCTGACTAGAATCCTGTTATTTTCTAGTGAGCAACAGAAAGGGAGTGGATCCAGAGGAGAGGGGAGACAGGGAGGAACTGGGATAGGAAAGTGTAACCAGAATATATTGAATGAGAAAAGGATCTATTTTCAATTAAAAAAAATAAATGATTGAAATAAACCCCAATTCCTTACCATTTAGGACAGATGCTAGGCATAGATGATTGGTATAGCCATCCAGGCCAGTACCATGTGGCCTCTGTCAGTAATGATTTCAATGGGATCTCAGACTGATTCTGTCTAAGGAAACTACCTCCTAGGGATGATTTATCTTTCATATATAATTAAACTGTCTGAATCCAATTTGGGACCACATGAAAGAGCGTGACTTTTGGATTTGTGAACATGCCATGTAGATCCAAATTTAGCTCCTCTATAATTGCCATCTTGGCCCCAAACTCAGGGTAAAATTTGAGACAATTACTTTAACATTACCTAGAGTTAACAGCTTAAAGTAACATCCCCACTGTGCCCAAGAACACAGAGAAAATTCAGATACTCTGCAGTAAAAAAAAAAAATTCCATTTTATATTTGGTTCTATGAAAATTGTTTTCATTACATAATTTGAATAAATTTTCCCCTTTTATTGAAAAAGATTTTCTTTCTCATAAAATATAGCCTGATTACAGTTTCCCTTTCCTCTATACCTCCAAGTTCCTCCTCACCTTCCCTCCTGTCTGGATCTACTCCCTTTTTGTCTATCATTAGAAAAGAGCAGGCTTCTTAGGAGACTATAATAAAACATAACAAAATGAACATAAATAAATAAAACATAACTATGGACCCAGAAAGATTAGGTACAGAGAAAGGAACTAGGAAGGGACACATGGATCTCTCTGAGAGGAAGATAATAGAATTTTTAAAAATAGATTTCAAACAAAAATTCATGGTTGATTTTGAAGATATGCAATGGTCATTTTGAAAACAATAGTTTACAAAGTTTATGTGGCTCTCCTAATTGTTTCTCATTGACCCATTTTAAAAAATTGCATTTTTTTTTTAAAAAAAGAAAAAACCACAATCAGAATTGGTCGTTACTGCTGATCTGATCATGAGTCACTGTTCATGGGGAGACTGTCTGAAGCTTTAATCTCCGCTAAGAAAATTGAATTTCACTCTTGGCAACAAATACGGACAGCTGCTTTTCTAGAAATGATTGGTTTACTTCATTCATCTTCAGGGAAACGTCTGCCAAATACCCAGCTCGAAATAATCATGATTTGTTGATGTTCATTCAACTAAAACTGGCATTCTGTGGAAAACACAGCCATTTCAGCTGGCAATTCAGATAATCTCCCAAGCCCTTTCCCTAAGATGGTATGAGAGTGCCAGAGAGCACCATGCTCTATTTATCGTTCTCACTTTGTTTCACAAAATATGAAAGGCATATATATATATATATATTCAATGACAAAATAAAATGAACAGTTTTCATAACTCCATCAGACATGGTCTGACAGGGGAGGTAGCTCAGTCCATGAAGTGCTTTCCTGACAGGTTCTTGGTCTTCAGAACCCATTTAAAAGATGTTAAGTATGGTGACACACACTTATAACCTCAGTGCCGTGGAGTCCAATCCACCTCTGAGGGTCTGAGCCATGTCTGAAGGTCAGTGACTATCAGTCTAGTCTAGTTATTAAGCTCCAGATTAATGAGAGACCTTTGACTCAAAGTAGACTAATTTTCTGAGTATGGTCATACCCAAGGTAGTCCTCTGGCCTCTACACACACTAGCACAGACACTTACACAAATAATAAAACAAAATATGCTCTACAGTTCAAGTAGCTTTCAGCAGTACTTTTAAATATGTATAGGTGCTTTGCCTATATGCATGTCTATAAACTACTTGAGTGCTTAGTGTCCAAAGAGGCTTGAAGAGCGTGATAGATTCTCTGGAGTTAAAGGTAATTATGAGCTGCCAGGTAAGTGCTAGAAAGTGAACCTGGGTTCTCTGGAACAACACAGTAAGTGCTTGTTACCAGAGAACCATCTCTCCAGCCACACAAGTAGTGTTTAAATGCTCAAAAATTTGTATTTATTATTATTTTCCCATGAGGCATACAATGGTTGTTAAAGAGCTAGGTGTTCCTGTTAGATTACTACTAAGGGTTCAGCAGCTTGACCCATTGTGGATTTCAAATGTTCAGTGTAAATGTGAATGTAGTACAGTGATTAGAATATTGCTGTAGGCACTGGGATGGCCTTGAGGACCTCTGAGGTCATTGGGTCAGATTGTAGAAGCCACCACTCTAGAGATATGTGGGCTTTCCCTCTGTCCATAAACAACACAGGCACACAAATCAGTGGCCACAACAACCAGGACAGGAATGGTACTCAATTTGAAGTATTTCCTGAGTACTTATCTCCAGGTACACAGTAAATAACCACATTTTAACCTCAGTAAATATCAGTCACAAGAATGTGAATGGTTTGAATGCTTAATGATACCCATGGCCTCCTGAATCAAATGAATTTAGTGATTCAGAATTCATTTGAAAGTATCTATCAGTGAGCATTCAATAACCAGGACTCTCAGCCAGACCATCCTGAACTCATTTTATGCAGCATGGAAGCCAGCACCTTAAATACACCATAAAAACTATATTATGGAGTATGCACTGTAGGCAGTAGGGGAAAGATTAGCATTACAAGAAGATACTTGTCTCCTGTTTCTGAAGTGTTAGATCAAACTACTTTAGCCCTACATTCACCTCTAAATGACACAAAAATCGGTGGGAGTGTCCCAGCCTGGCGCAGGTTGAAATGAGTCTGAGAGTTAGACTCAGGTGTATATTTAAAGATGGATGGTCTCAGGACATTCTAGCTCTCTAGCTATACTAAAGTCTTGTTAATAACTTCTAAAAGGTCTTAAAAACTGTCTTGCTTGTTCTGAGGGTTTAAAGGCGACCGCTTAAGCAATTAACACTTGTCGCCTATGGTGGGGGTAGGGTGGGAGGCTACTTGGTTCTATCTTTGCAGGATCTGCTCAGCTTTAACTTCTACCCTGCTAGTCGAAATTGCACGAAGAAATAGGGACATGCTGGAAAGTGGTTTTAGCTCTTATTCCTAAGTTCTAAAAAATTTTCCTATGAAAGCTCTCTAAGAAAAAGGGGATCAGGGCCTAACAAAAACAGGGATAAGGATCTCCAAGAAAAAGTGGTATGAGGGAATCTAAGAAAAGCGGGATGAGGAATGCTAAGAAAAAGGGATTAGGAGAATGCTAAGAAAAGCTCAAAAAGGATAATGCTCTCCTCTCTTTGTCCTCAGCACTTATTCATCTTTCAGAATACATGGTCACATGGTAAAAAGTTCATTACAAGTTTACACATAAATTCAAATCATAAATCAAATACGAAGTTTACAACAGACAATGGTTACATGCATATCCACTAGGAGTAATTATCTGGCTAAACATTCATTATCTGTCCCAAGCTCAACAGGTTTATGGAGAGTTAAAAATGATAACTTTTTGTGACTAAGTATTAGTGAAGTTTTGTATAGATAAACCTAGTCAATATTTTATCTTCTGTCCTTGCACCTATAGTAATCATTAGACTCACTTTTATGACCTTTGGTTAATGGTTTTACAACATTTTGGAATGTGCTCTGAGTAAAACTGCTTGCTATCTCAGAACCTATTACCTCATGACACTAAAGACTGGCAGTGTTCCTATTGCAGATTTCATTATCAGAGAGAACCTAATAGCAATCCCACTATAAAAGAGCTTAATAAATATTGATATAATTTTAGGAATTCTTATAGGATCATCATTAAGAGTTAGAGTCATCTATTTGTTTATATAGCATCACTACAAGACAGTAATCTTCATTATTCTACAGAGATCTGTCCAAAAGGGTGGGCTAATACCCAGTGAATATTATATATGTTAATAATAACAGGGAAAGCATGTTAATAGCAGGGATCTGTCCTAAAATGAATTTCTCTTGGGACTTGACTATGGGAGAAAAATTTGTCATGGATTATAATCCAAGGCAGACTCATCTCAGGAAAATCACCTGATATAGTTATTAGCTTGCTGGCTCCTGACAAACAACCTGTTGACTTGAGTTTACACTCACATCCTAAATGTGGCAGATTTTCTGAAGGGAGTGGAGCCTTTCATGTCTTTAATTCTAGTGAACATCTCAATGATTTAGACAGTAGCTGCATGGTAGCCTAAAAACACATGTTGCTTCCTTGGTCATGTTTACTATAAGGTATTTATTTTTGAATGCTGATCTAAGTGAGATTACTTTCTTGATTTTTGTCTCATCATGTTTATTATTATTATGTAGAAAACTACTGATGATTGTACATTGACTTAATCCTGCTACTTTGCAGAAAGTGTTGATCAGCTTTAAGAGTCTTCTGCTAGACCATATGGGTGCTATTAAGTATAGAATCATATAGCCAACACATAGGGATAATTGAATTTCTCCCATTTAAATCTGTACCCCTTTTATTTCTTTCTCTTATCTTATCACTATTTTGAGTAAGGTTGGAAAGCATGGCTATCCTGTCTCATTTTTGATTTTAGAGAAAATATTTTCAAGTTCCTCCCACTATTAATGTTGGCAATAAGATCATCATATGTAGGATTTTATTATGGTGAGTTACATTCCTCTTGTTCCTAGTTTATTCAGGACTTTTAACATGGAGAGATGTTAAACTTTGTCAAAGGCCTTTGTTGTGTCTACTGACATGATCACATGATTTCTACCCTTGAGTCTATTTATTTGAAGTATTATATTTTTGATTTGCATATATTAAACCATCCTCAAAACTTTTAAATAAGTCAACTGAATCATGGGGAATCATGGTCCTTTTGATATACCAATGAGTTCAGCTTGTCTATTTTATAGAAAATTTTTGTGTTTAATTCATCTGGATGGCTACTTATAGTTTTGTTGTTGTGTCTTTATCTGGTCCCAAAACATTACTTCCCTTTTTGCTTTATGGAACAGTTTGAGGATATTAGTGTTAGTTATTCTCCGAAGGTCCAGTAGAATTCAGTAGACCGGACAGATTTTGATTGGAAATAATAATAATAATAATAATAATAATAATAATAATACTGCTTCAATCTCATTGCTTATAACAAGTCTGCCTGAGTTGGTTTAATTTTAGCAGATGCTATATGTCTGGGAATTTATCTGTATTTTTTAGATGTTGCACATGATCCAGAGAATTTCATTAGTATCAGTTGCAAAGAATCTCCTGTCAACTCTAAGTTTATTAATTTGTGGTTTCTCACACTTTCCTTTAGTTTAGCTCAGGAATTGTCAATTATATTTATTCTCTCAAAGCAACCCCTCTTTGTTTCATCGCTTCTTGGTTTACTGTTCTTTTCATTTCCATCTCATTAGTTTCATCCCTGATCCTTATCATTTATTTACATTTAGTGAGTGGGCTTGTGTATTCTTGTTGTTCTAAGAGCCTATGAAAAGTGCATCATTAAATTATATCTGACAACTTACAGTATTTATAGTCATAAACTTCCCACTTAGAATGGATTTCCTTGTAAGTTATACGTTTTAATAAGTTGTTTTCATTTCATTTGATTCTAGAAACTTAAAAAAATTTCCCCTAGATTTATTCACTGATGCACTCATCTGGCAAAATTATACTTTTCAGTCTCCATGAGTTTTTATAGTTTCTATGTGTTTTTACTTCTTTTTTCCCCAGCATAATATTTTTATTGGTTCTTTGGGTATTTCACATCATGCACCCTAATCACACACATTTTCCAGTCCTTCTGTGTCTGACCCCTGACCCCTGTGACCACCTCCTATGAACACTAAAATAGAAAAGGAAAAAAAAACCCTCAAGTGCAAATTGTGTTATCTATATATTCACTGGAGCATGGTCAAACTCTCAGTGGCCTGTCCCTTAAGTAGAAGTGGTGTCTCTTACTTCTACTTGGTAGACCAACTTCCATCTTTTGATTCTTAGTGTGTGGGTATCTTTGTCCATGTGGTGTGTTTCATTGAGACAATAGAGTTGGATCTTGCCTTTTAATCTAGCCAGTTAGTCTTTGGATTTTTATTGAAGAGTTGAGGTTATTTACATTTAAGGTTATTATTGATTGGTACTTTCCAATTACTATAATTTATTTTAGTTTTATTTTTGGTCATTTGTTTATTCTTTTCTATTTACCTTATTAGTATCAGAGATTTTTTTTTTTGGCTTACTGTATTGGGCATGGTTTATTCCTGCAAGCTTTCCTTTGTTCAACTATTCATACCACGAGATTTTTCTTCTGTGTGCTGTTATGACTGATATAGTCTTTCTCTCTCTTCTGTGCATAGTATTATTTGAAGTATCTTCTGCAGTATTGGTACAGTAGTCACAAACTGTGTTAGTTTGTGTTTGTCACATAATGATCTTATTTCTCAATTTTTTTTTTTTTTTTTTTTTTTTTTNTTTTTGGTTTTTGAGACAGGGTTTCTCTGTTTAGCCCTGGCTGTCCTGGAACTCACTCTGTAGACCAGGCTGGCCTTGAACTCAGAAATCCATCTGCCTCTGCCTCCCGAGTGCTGGGATTAAAGGCGTGCGCCACTACACCCAGCCTTATTTCTCAATTTTAAAAGATAAAATTTTACATACAGAAATATTGATTGGTAGCTATTTAGTTTCAGGGTTATATTCCATGGTTTCTTGGTTTTTAGGTTTGCAGATAAGAGGCCTGATATATTTTGATGTGTTGCCCTTGTTAATGAGTTTGTTGCTTTTTTTCCCCTCTTTATTATTATATCTTTGGTTTATGTTTTGGGTATATTTGACTACAAAAGATCATATATTCTTCAGCTTATTGGAGGATCCATGTGTGCTTGTGAGGTGTCTTTCAGAGCTTTAGACTTTTCAGCTCCACAGTGTGAAAGACAGGTAGTTGGCTCCAGAGGTTCGTTCACCCACTGAGCTCAGGTATTGGGCTGTCAAATTCCAATGTTATTCTCAGCTGATGACAGGGAGAGCTACTTTTCTCTGTAATTGGACTCACTTCCTGAGCCCAACTTCCTGCTGCCTGTACCTTCTTAGCTTGAAAAGGGTAGGGAAGGGAGAGGCAAGGTACAAGAGGCTGCTGTCCATGACTGCCTCTAAGGAGTCTCTCCTGGTGCTATGGCAAGTTAGATTCAAGCTTCCTGATTTATGATTGTTCCTGTCCTCAAGGGCTTTGGGTTTACTCTATTTTTACACAGCAGGGTTCAAGGTAGTGCACAGCTACCACCCTCTAAGTTGCACTGAGTGACAACATGGAATTTCTGTGCACTTGTGGTAACCTGTCTGTTAGAGGAATCACTGTCCCACTAAAGCCTGTAAGGAATTTGAAGCTTGAGAGGGTTGTGGGTTTTCCCCAAGGGCAGGACTGCCAGTTTTTTTTCCATCATAGCCTGGGATGGGGCTTTTGCTTTTCTTCCCAAAACCAGGAGCTGAGTTGTTGGAGCTCAGTTCAGCCTGGCCCACCTCCTGTTGATTGCATTGTCTTGTGTCCAACACTCTGCATCTGTTCTAGCACACTCTTAGTGGATTTCTGAAAGGTCTTTCTCTTTTTGAGTCCTCCACGGGTCTACTTTTCTTATTCTCAATCTTTATCATGTCACAGTGAGGCAACTAGAACTTTACCATCTTACCCAGATCTGCAGTTTATCAAGATCCCCAGGTGACTGGTGTGTACATGTGAAAAATGCCAGTGCTCAAACTCTCTTAGAGCTGTTGATAAAATTATAAGCACTAGGATGAGCTTGAGAATCAGCTGTCTAGCAGCATGTGGATCTGTCCACTCAGGGATGGTATCCCCCAGGGATAACAAAGAACTGCTGCATGTGGACAATTACTGAATTCAGGTCAGATTATTTACAGCTGACAAGTGCCCATTCTGTATCAGGAAGTCGAACACATACAAAGTAAATATAATTCAGTCCTTATCCTCTAGAAGTTGACAGGCACAGAAGTCAACAGTGTCGAGATACTAAAATAAGTGCCATGACAAATTATGGGTAGCCTGAAGGAGCACTGGCTTTAAATGCCAGCCCCGGAGTGGTACAGCCCTGGAGTGGGCAAGTCAAAAATTTTGAGCTCGAAAAATGAGATTGCACTGCCTGGCATTCAGGGCTGCTTGTGGAAGAGTGAATGAGTGTATGCACATTTCTGATGATGTGGTAGTGGGGTTGGAGAAGGACTGAGATGGAGAACACTATAGCCCTTTCTGATCTGATACTCAGACTCATGAATTTCTTTATAAATGCTTTAGGCAGGCAGACAAGGGGAAAGTCGATATGGCCAGAATTAGACAGAAACCTCTTGGCAGTAGTGGCAGCTGAAGTTGGAATTAAATGGAACTATTAAAGAATTTGAACCTAGAGGTCTGGGGAGGGCAGAAGATACAAAATCCTTTGTAAACCAACCTCTGCGCTTGGCCTTTGTAATAAGAGAGAGATGATCTGTCAGTGTTAATCTGGATCAATGAGACCAGACTCCCAACTCTTTCTGACTTTGGTTTTGGGGTGGTCTGTAATCCTGTTGGGGAGGCGTCTGGAATGTGTGGAGCAGTTCCTTTCAATGATGGGTGGTGGGTGCTAGACCACCCAGGGGTTTCTCTGAAAGGCAGTCAAGGAGAAATGAGCGGGAGCAAGCAGAGTCGCTGGTGACAGACCCTGATTCTAGAAGCTTCCTTGGAGGGTGAGTGGGGGATGCAGCATGGGGGGATGTCCAGACACTTCCTCCATGCCTTTGTTTCTCTTTGTTGCCATCCCTTGGGAACAACTGCTTACCAGCAAGAAAAATTGAGTAACACCTTATTAGAAAGGACTGCCTCCAAATGGTAAGGCATGGATTACACTTTTGAGTTGATTTTTCAGTTTGTACACAGTCTAACTTGGGACCAGCCATCACTGCATTTAATGGTGCCATCTTCACCTTTTGATTTATTACCTCCCCCTCTCCTGTCTTCTCTTTCTGCTGTCATTTTTTTCTCTTCTTTTTGCTTGAGGAGGGTTTTTTTTTCCTCCACCTTTCATGTTTTTAGGGTGGAAGAGCTGCAAAGAGAGGCAAACTATATATATGTAAAGGGAGAGAAGGAGAGAGGGAAGAAGGAATTAAAGGAGGGATAAGAAGGAAAATACACACTTATAGGAGCCCTCTCTCACCTTATTGTCTTGAGATATTTTATGCTGAAAATATGTTCCGTTTCCTACTGAGTTACCCAAGATCGCCCGGGAAACAAGGAATGGAGCATTTACATCTGCAAGAAGCAAAAGGAGCACACTTCCTGCTATAGATTATGGTTGTTCATTAGGCGATTGACCAAAATGCAATCATATTGTACTACTATGCAGTTACTTCTTTAAAGAATGCCATTACACATCACAGACACTTCCCTGTACCATTATCTCCATTTCCCCCCTATATTTATTGAGGTGCAATTTCTTTTAAGTTGGCAATCGATGGCATGTAGTCTCATATGACCACAACCTATACCACATATAAAACACATGAAACACTTGTTGCTCAGATGTATTTTCTGTTCAAACCACCCCCTGTCTCCATCTCCTTTTGAGGGGGTAGGGGGCTTCTCTCACTGAATCTTGCATCTTTATCCACTTCATTTAAATGGGCATGTGTAATGCATTTCTTTTTTTTTTTGTGATCTTTAGTTTTCTTTTGCACTGCTTTTGATAATCATCTTATTGACTTATATAGACTCCATTTTTTACCTAGAGTTCATTTTCAGGGTAAGGTCTCCACATATTAAAAGATTAATTAATTAATCTTGAGACAGAGTTTGATGTATCCCAGTGTAGCCTCTAACTCTCTAAGTAGAGAATGAACTTGAACTGATTCTTATAGGTGGGCAACACACCCAGTTTATTTGGTGCTGAGGATAGAACCCAGAGCACTCTACTAACAGAGCTATATCCTCAGCCCTCTATTTGTCTATATTTTTTCTTATATACTATGGCAAGCTTTAGTTTATGAGCTAAAAACAATACAGCTTGCCCTTTTGGACAGGAGAGATGATGGAGGACACAATGTAGTTAGGGAAGGCCCCCATTTCAGGTGGCAGATCTTCTAGGACCCACTACTAGAGGATTTATAACTTAGAATAGCTTAAAAATTAGGATGCTAGTTATTGTGCCTAGTGATTGTGTTATCTGTTGATTCTAAACTAAGATTGTGTGGTGTTTTCCTTCACACAGTGGCTCAGCTGGGCTCCAGAGAAAAGTACACTGACAGGGCACCCTAGCCAGCCACAGGAATTTGGAAGTGTGGGGAGTCCATGGCAGTGGCCCACCTTGGGAACTTAGTGAGCTGGGTGGAGAGCTTTTGGAGCTCTGAGTCAGAGAGTCTGCCAGGCTGAGAACAGGTTGGCCTGTCCACTGGTGCCCTGCCAGCAGGGTCATGGATTGCTTTTTAAATATTTCATGCAACAGGTGGCACTCAAGGTGAGGTGCTAGAATCCACTAGAAATTTAAGATTCTTAGCCTATGAGATAGAAATTTAGTCTGGGGATCAGTGCAGGGTTGAGTCACCTGTTGACTCAAGTACCAAACCTTCAAACAAAGAAAGAGGGCTCTGATGTCCCCTGCTGTGAAAAGAGACAAGATGGCTGCTATGAGTTAGAGAGCCAGAGAATGGAAGCTGCTTACTTCTTGGGGGCAGATATTGATTGAACTGTGAATTTATAAAATTGGGATTATTTGCTTTTAGGATAGATTTATATGAAGATTTTGTCTGCATCACGTGGGGAATTTTGCCCGTGGTTCAAAACTAGAGTAGGGAAAATTGATGACTCCAAGTAGAGAGCAGTGATAATTGCCTGCTATGAACAGGAATTGATTAATAGAAGTTTGTGGCTCCATGCAGAGAGCACAACAGATAGATGGTATAACAGGTATTAATAAAGTAAATATCTGTGGCTACAGGCAGAGAACACACAGATAGATGGTATAATATAGTCTGATGAAAACTCATATTCTTTGTTCATGGGCTCCAATAGGACTTTGGGGTAATATCCTGCCATGACAAGTTAGAACAGGCTAAAACAGGCTCAACTTCATTTGTTTTGCATTATTTCTATTATCAAAATGAGTAGGGTTATGAGTTTTTTTTGGCTATTTTATTATTCCTCTGGAAGATAGAGCAGGATACAAGCTTTCCTGGTTGCTGACTGAAGAATATGCTGATTTGAAAGAAAGGTTTTGTCTTTGCAATTTTAGAAAAGGTGATTAGTGTCTACACATCTTCCAGCATTATATGGATCAGGTATGATAGAGGCAGAATGCCTGAATATAAATTCAGGTGAATCAAACATAAACTATTCATTGTGCCATCCTTCACATGGCACGAGTGAAGACTTACGATTGTAGCAGAATTTCATCCTAACTATTATGAACACCCTTTACAGACAAATACGATTTATACATGTATCTTGACGATGCTAAAATTTTGTTTTGAGATTTGTATAATGCAGACTACAGAACTTTGGTGAGTCTCATTGTCAGATATGCTGAAGTGATCTGCTTGAACTCCTGATCTCAGTGACTTTCAGCCAGATCCAATCAGGACACAGACATCAGAGACTAAAATTGTTGGTGTTGTTACTCTACCTTCCCTCCTTCAAAGATATCCAGCCCATATTGAGCTGGAAGAAGTTCTAAAGTGTTGTTGTCCTAGTTCCCTAGGTATGGGGGCTGGAGGTAGTTATTCTATGGTTGTCTTTTTGGGGAAATGGTCATAATTTGACCAGGGAGGAAATAGCTAGGATATTTGTAGATATATATTTTGTAGATATAATCTCATTTGGTAGAAATCTTTACCATAGTTACTAAGTTGAAGTCATAATTCCTTATTTTGATACAGAATTTATTTTGATGCAGAATCAAGGTTTTGATTGGTATAAATTTCTACAAAAATTTAAAAGTACAAGGCTTATATCCAATCCTTCTATTAATGCCATAATAAACTGATCTTAAATGATTAAGCCTGTGATTTAAGGGCAGATAGCAAATTCATGGCTCTGAGTTAATTGTTAGGGTGTTTTCAAGACATTTTAATTAGAAATAACTGAGAGTGGTTAACAAACAACAGCCCAGATTACTTTACATAGATCTATGGTTTTCAAAAATGTCAGAAATCCACAGAATGTGTCATTTAATGCTATTTATTCTTTTGTTGTTGAGACATATCTGCTCCTAGCAGCTCCCCTTTTGTGGATTCTAAGAAGAAATTGAGCATCTCTACCTCCAGGTAGGATACTACATTGTGGATATGTAGCCACTGGGCAGAAATTGCCTATTTTATCTCCAGACAAAATACTGTCCAGAAAAAGGACCTACTATGCAGAAGAGTTGACTTATAATCTCTGCCAAGACAATGTAATTAGTTCCTCAACATTCTGTGTTACAAAGGCCTGTCAGATGATCCTGGGCCAGAAGGCTGAAGACTGATGCAACAGTTTCATAGGGGCTGTATAGCCAGGCAGCTGCCTCTACAACTGTCTCAGTTCTGGAAGCTGTATTAGGCTTCCTATATTTCCAGATAATATTGGTCATTCTCAGATTTCTGACCGAGTTGAAAGACAGTTATAGTCTCATAGCCAACCCAGGCCTTCTAGCATTGAAAGAATGTATTTAAGAGGATAGTTTTCAGACTGTATACAAGCTAAACCAGGACATAATAGATATGGAATTATAAGCCTTTTTAAAAGTTAGAATAAATAGCTGGGCGTGGTGGCGCATGCCTTTAATCCCAGCACTCGGGAGGCAGAGGCAGGTGGATTTCTGAGTTCAAGGCCAGCCTGGTCTACAGAGTGAGTTCCAG
>NC_034606.1:30151018-30181734 GCF_900095145.1 Mus pahari
AGAGAGAGAGAGAGAGAGAGAGAGAGAGAGAGAGAGAGAGAGAAGTTAGAATAGATAACAGAGTGTTCCATTTAATTGACAAAAATGAAGGACTAGATGTTAGGTGTGTCTTGTTCTTTATAAATTACAGAATGGTAATAGTTATACTCAGGATATATTTGAGAGAAAAGGTGGTTTTTTTTTTTAATTGGACAGAAAAGGTGAGATGTGGTGCAGAATCTTCCCCTAATGAACAAAGATTTCAGGGACCAATCACTGGGCAAGGAGTAGGCAGGACTTCTGGGTCAGAGAGGAAGTTGGGAGGCAGGAGAAAGATACTCCCTTTTGGACTGGAGAGATGATGGAGGACACAATGTAGGTAGGAGAGGCTTCTGGTTCAAGTGGCAGATCCATTGGGATCTGATACCAGAGGATTTATAACTCAGAATAGCTTATAAATTAGGATGCTAGTTGTTTCATTCAGTGATTGTGTTACCTGTTAATTCTTAAAAAAAAAAAAATACAGCCTAGTGGCATGGTCTTTCATTCTCCTCTTTTATCCTAAGCATTATGGTTCATTTCACCTTGTTAAAAAAAAATCAATGAGCTGTATGATATATATATATATATATATATATATATATATATATATATATGAAGTAGAATTACTTGGCATAGCAACATAGCAATTGCTGAGTGATTGTATGTTAAACTTTATTAGACACTGCCCAACATTACCCCCAAGTGGCTATCCCAATTTATAGTCCCTCAGAAATACAAGCCACATTATGACTGAAACAGTTCAGTGCTTTTGCCAGTTGACTCACTGGCATTCTCTTTCTATGACTGTCAATCAGTGTAGAGTTCTATGCATGTGCTTTTTGGCCAACCATATTAATATTCTTCTAATAAAATTATGACTTTTGTCAGTTACTCTCACAACTGGAGTAGTTTTTATTTTCTAGATACACGTCCTTTTGTTTCCAGAACAATGTATCATAGATATTTTAAAATAGTTTATGGGTTGTAATTTTAGCTTTTTCTTTGATAATGTCTTTGGATAAATGGATTTTAGTTTTGATAATCCCACCCACCAAAATATGGCTCAGGATTTCGTCACTTTGCAGTCAGCTTTGCCTACTTAAGGTTTAAGAAGGACTTTTACTGTGCTTCCTTCAAGAAGCTGTCTATCTTAGCTCTCACTTTCAGTCCTCTGCCTCACCTTGATTAACATATGCATGAAACTGAGGTCAAGCTTTTGCATGCATATATTCAATTGTTGAATTATTGAAAATTCTGCCCTTTTCTTCTTTGTTCATAATAATGCCTTTGTCACAAAACAAGGGGACAGATGCCTACATGATGACTATTCCTAGACAAACAACTTTCATATGATTAACCTTGATCTTGTTATTGGGCAGTCATAGCAAGTCTTGAAATATAATACTTCAAGCTCTCCATTGCTCTTAAGAATGTCGATTTTTGATTCTTCCCTTTTCTTTATACCTTTCAGAATCAGTTTATTAATGTTTTTCAAAAGCTTTTTGAGATTGATTAGAAATTCACTTATTCTACGGGTCAATTTAGGGAGAATTTACATCTATAATGTTAATAATTTTAATGATAGTGTTAACAGGATATACTTGCTTTAACATTTCAGTAATTTATTTTACAGCATTTTTTATTGGATATTTTCTTTATTTACATTTCAAATGTTATCTCCTTTCCTGGTTTCCCCTCAGAAAAACACCCTCCCCTATCCCCTTCCTCCTTCTCACCAGCCCTCCCACTCCTGCTTCCAGGCATTCCCCCACACTGGGGCATAGAGCCTTCATAGGACAAAGGGCCTCTCCTCCCATTGATGTCCGACTAGGCCATCCTCTGCTGCATATGCAGTTGGAAACATGAGCCCTACCATGTGTGCTCTTTGGTTGGTGGTTTAGTCCCTGGGAGCTCTGGGGGTACTGCTAGTTCATATTATTATTCCTCCTATGAAGCTTCAAACCCCTTCAGCTCCTTGGATCCTTTCTCTGGCTCCTTCATTGGGGACTCTGTTCAGTCCAATGGATGGCTGTGAGCATCCACCTTTGTATTTGTGAGGCACTGACAGAGCCTCTCAGGAAAGAGCTTTATCAGGCTCCTGTCAGCAAACACTTGTTGGTATCCATAACAGTGTCTGGGTTTGGTGACTGTAAATGTGATGGATCCCCAGGTGAGTCAATCTCTAGATGGTCATTTCTTCAGTCTCTACTCCACACTTTGTCTCTGTAACTCCTCCCATGGGTGTTTTGTTCCCCCCTTTTAAGATGGATAGAAGTATCCACACTTTGGTCTTCCTTCTTCTTGAGTTTTATGTGGTTTGTGAATTTTATCTTGGGTATTCCAAGCTTCTGGGCTAATATCCACTTGTCAGTGAGTGCATATCATGTGTGTTCTTTTGTGATTGGGTTACCTCACTCAGGATGATATACTCCAGATCCACCCATTTGCCTATGAATTTCATACATTCATTTTTTATTTTCAGTGAAGAGATCTTTAAATATTTTACCAATATAAACTTTGGTATTGTGCTAAACTTTAGCCCAGGGGATCAGTGTTTGTTAGAATGAGTGAAACGATTTTTCATTACTTTCTACATCTTAGACATAGTTTAGGTGAGTTTTATAATTTGCTTCAAGAAACTTTTGCTATTGGATTTGAGATTCAGAGTGTTAACTTATTTTTAATGATTTATTCACTTTTATGAGTTTGACTGTTTCAGCTGCATGTAAGTGTACTATGTGTGCCTGGTGCCTGTAGAAACGGTGTCAGGTCCCCTTGAGTTGTAATTACAGGTGGTTGTGATGTGCTATGTGGATGCTGGGAACAGGGCTCAATCCTCTGCAATTGAAACAGCTAAGCCATTTTTCTAGCTCTTGTTTCAGGTTACATAAGGATTCATATTGTTCTATCTCTCAGAAAGAAGCTGAGTTGAACATTTAAGCAAAGTACACAGAACAAAGAACACGACACTATTCTTGGTACCTGGAGCTGCTGCTAATCTTCAGAAAAACCATTTGCTTGGCTTTGAATCTTTCCATAGGATATATCCTCAGAACTGGATTTACCAGAGAAAACTAAGCATTTGCAATTAGCTGGGGGAAGAGTTAGAACTTCAGAAAGGCCAGCTCAGTATAGCCAGGCTCATGATGCTTTTCAGGCTGTCCTACAGTGTAGTGTATGTCTTGTTACCTTTATATTACTATGAGAAGACACCATGAAATGAGCAAAACAACTTACAGAAGAGTTTATGGGGGTCATATGGTTCAGATGGTGAGTCTGTGACCATCATAGTGGGGATTATGGAAGCAGGTAGGCAGGCATGATGCTGATGCAGTATCTGAGAACTTCTATCTTGATTTACAAGTAGAGGCAAAAAGAACTAACTGGGAATGGTATGGGCTTTTGTTGCTTCAAGTTCCCCCACCCCAGTGACACACCTTATCTATCAAGGCCACCCTCTAGTCCTTCCCAAATAGTTCCATCAACTGGAGACCAAGCGTTCTAGAATATGAACCTATGTGGATCATTCCCTTTCAAACCACCCTAGTATATAAGACTAAATACTAGCTCACAGGAAACACAGTGATGTCACTGAATGATGGATGGCCTAGAGAAAGGCAAAAGGTCAGTTCCCTGCCAGGAGAGACAGAGTCAGCTGTGAGTTTGTCCATCTATATTCACACACACCAAGTAAAACCACAAACTCAGGACATGATGGAGATAAGCAAGATTGGAGTAGACAAGGTTCGTAGGAAGGCGCAGTTCTCCCATCTCTCATGTGAAGAGGTACACGTGGACCTGAGAAGAAAAAGGAGAGTATGGTCCTACGAAAATTGATCCCTCGGAAGGGTAGATTGTGGGTGTTCAGAAGGAAAAGATGTAGAAATGAAAACAAAAGCTATCATTCAGAATTCCCCAGCAAATGCCCTTGGAGTCATCTTTAGAAATATCTTTCCATTTCTGTCAGTCATCAAAGAATGCAGTGGGATTAGCCACCAGTTGGGGAGACAACCTGTTTGAGATTTGGGCACAGACAGGTATGAGTTCAAATCCAGCTTTTAATAATTTCAAGCTCTGCAAGTTTGGACTGAGAGCTTGTGTTATATGACTTTGTTTCCTAGCATGCAAAGGAAAATAAGAGTATTAATTTGCAAAATATTTTTCTAAATAAATAAACTGGTGTATAGGTAGTCTCTGTCATAATATCTCAATTAGCTTACAGGATGCAAAAAAGGGAGTGGGACATTTTGTTTGCATGGGTGAAGGTGGGAAGGTAGAGGCCAGATTGTTTCTAATGTCAGTCCAAAAGTTCAAGAAAATTGAGTATCTAAGGGTCTGTGCAGTTAGCATTGCTAGCCTATGTATGGTCAAATCCACTGTCATTTTCTGCATATTTATTCCCTTTATCATTTCACGATGAATTTGTTTGGCAAGTAAATTATTTTGACCACAAAGTGAAGGATCTTAGCATGGCAGGTTCTGGGAAAACACTGGTCTAAACAGTCTTGTTAGATCAAGCCTGGCATCCAGTTGGCAGAGTCCACTTCTCCCACAATCCCCAGGCCTCTTGGCTGTAGTGGTGCTAATGGAGAAGTCTGCATTTGGCTCCACATTTTAGGCAGGCCTAATGAACATCATTAGAGAAATATAAAAGGGGTGATGGATGACTGAAATGAAGTCGCATCAATAGTGCTACTCACATTTGCATCTGACTCAGGGCCAAGAGGAAGAGCTGAAACTCTGGGTGAGGTAATGAAGACTCTAAGGATGCAGAATGCTCGTCATTGTGGTTGAAGGGAAGTAGGCTAAGCTTGATAGGAAGAAAAATCATGATCCTGCCTTGCGACAAGGAAATAAATCAAGCTCTGTAAACGTAATGACAAGGCCTGAGCTCAGTGTGAAAAGATTGATTAATTTGGCTCTAATAGTCGATAAAACCCACATGTCAAAATCATAATAAACTAGATGGAGAGAAGAGGTAAAAACTGGTTAGAAGAATGGCAGAGTATGACAGCAAGAGTGGGCAGGTATATTTAAGAAATCTTTCAAGTCAAAAAGGGTAGAGAAAAAAAAACCTCCATTACAAAGTGAAGAATGTTTGTAATCATCAGGAGAGAAGGAATCAAAACCCACCAAACAGCATGCACAAAATAACTCACTCACAGCATTAAAACACATGGGGGATGCTTTTACTTTCCCATCAGAATAACAATGAAGTAAAGGAGTCACAATAACCCAGATTGGTGGATCTATGAGAGACAGGTAGGCTCAATCCCCACTGCAGAGTATACAGCATCCTCACCTAGATGGTGGACAGTTTAGTCACTGTGTATCAAAGGCCTCTGTATCTATACACATTGACCTAGAATCCCACTTTTTAGAATTTACCCTAAAAAGTCATGGAGGGATGCAAAGATAAAATATACTAGGGAATTCATGGTATCATTCATTGCTTATAACATCAAAATCTAGTAACAACCTAATCCTCAATAACAGGGGATTCATTAGTTAGGATCACCAAGGACAATGGCATACTATGCACCCATTAGAAGATTCTGGTGTGATAAATGTTCTTATTGTATTTCTGAGGCAGACATGAAGATATGCTGCACAGGTCACGCTTCAAGGAAGGATTTGCTACCATCTGTGATATATCCTCAGATCAATAATATGGAAAAATCAAGGCCATACTTTGGGATTACAAAATGAGTCAGGTTTTATAAACATCATGAGAATTCTAAATCTAATATGAAAAGATAATGTGAGGGTGCTGCTCTCTAATTTACTCTGGAGTTATGGTCTAAGGTATGGACATACTAGCTCTGTCATTTCTGCCAAGTACAGAGCACTCTAGAACACCATGTATGTCCTAGAGTATAGCTCCTCCCATGAAAATGGTCTAGATTGTGTTAAGTCCCAGGCTGAGGGCAATTGTCTATTGATATTTTTGTGAATGTTGAAGAATTCAAGAATTTTGAGTGGGGCAAAACTGGCCCAGTTGGTTAAAAGATGAATTATTGACATGACTGGCAAATGAGACAAAATGTATTTTTTCCAAAGAGATTTAGTGATGAATCTTTCTGGAGGGTCATTTATGACCTTTGCATTCTAGGGTAATAACTCTGGAGATGCCTTTCTCTATCCCACGGAAGCACACATTTAACATTCCAACTGAAGATCTCACTTCAGAGGATCAGGTGGTCAGATGTGGTAGTCACTGTATGTGCTCAGTTTAGTGACGTAGAGTTCATAACCCATAGCGTAGCCTTGCTGAACACATTGGGTGAGAGGATTTATTGGAGATGTCCGGTGTAAACAACCAATACTAATATGGTCTGTGATTAATTGCAGGAGTCAGAGGGTTGGAGGACACCAGGAAAACATGGGCCACTGAATCAACTAAGCAGGGCTCATATGGGCTCACAGAGACTGAAGAAGCATTCATTGGGTCTGCATGGGTCTGTACCAGGTACTCTGTGTATATATTATGTCTGTTAGCTTGGCGTTTTTGTGTGCGTCCTAAAAGTGGAAGCAGGTGTGTCTCTGACTCTTTATCCTGCTCTTTGGACTCTTTTCCTCCCACTGAGTTGCCTTGATCAACCTCAATATGAAGGCTTTTGCGTTGTATTTTGTTTTGTCCTGTTTGTTTGTTGTCTCTTGGAAACCTGCTCTTTTCTGAAGAGGAAATAGAGTGGGAATGGATGTGGCAGAGAGTGGAGATGGAAGGAAGCTGGAAGTGTGGATGGAGTACCCTCTTTTGTGGCTGGGAGATATTGTAGGCAAGAAGAATCTATTTTCAAAAAAAAATAAAATAAAATAAAAGAAAGAAAGAAAGAAAGAAAGAAAGAAAGAAAGAAAGAAAGAAAAGAAAAGCACTCTGTCCTTTGAACACAATTCCTGTTAAAATTAGCCTCCTTTTCGTTTCTCTTCCCCACTCCGTTCTCTATATAGTGGAAAGATATATGAAGTGAATGTGTATGTATATATATATATGTGTGTATTATATATGTGTGTATTATACATATGTGTATCATATATGATGACATAAATATTTTATGTATAGTAAAACATTCAATAATTTTGGGGGGAGAATATTGGTGCAGTTGGTTAAAAGATTTTTTATATATATTATATATATAATATATGTGTATTACAGTTTGACTACTTTCCACATCCATTACTTCTTTCCCCATCTTTTTTCTCAGGTGTTGTTCTGTAGTGTACTTCTCCAAAAACGGTGCCAGTTTTGCCACTGGAAAACCTAGCTTGTGATGGCTGTTGAGGTTTTAAAAGCAACCTATACAACTACACATAAACATTTAAAAAACATTATATTTTACAGAGGTACCTCAGAAAGAGAAATGACAAACTGCAAAACATTCATGATATCTTTATTTTGATAGTGTGAATATGCACAGTTGCCTTTTCTTTGTGCTTTTTCTCTGCTTCCCACATTCCCTGCACCAAGCTTTATTACTTTTAATTACAGGGGCTGCCAAAGGGCTCTTACTAAGGCTGTATTTAGCAGCAAGGGAAGGTAGCACTGGGGATGTAATGGGTAATATTTGTAGACTGCTGATGATGAGGCTGTGCTGCAATAGATTTTTCTTTATTTATTCAGTTCCATCTTATAGGGACACATATCATCTCTTCCACATACAAAGGAATGGGAAGGGTAAATAATTTGCAGAATGGAGGGAAACAAGGGTCTGAACCCAGGCTGCCTAACCTCAGCATTTGTGCTTCTTATCTTTGCAGCACTCACATCTTGAATTGTTCCCAGGTGACCTTGCTAGGAGATCTCCACACTTCTCCCCTGACAGTTGATGCTTAGCTCATCTTTGCCCAGCCCCATGCCCCTTATTTTATTCATAGGGCCTGACTTGGCACTTCCTCTATCCACAGCCTCCCTGCCCCCCAACGCACACACAAGCCTTCCTATTCTCTGGTTTCCTCTCACTTGGTCCCTGAGTACCATGGGGTATACGCTTGGGTTGCTCTTCCTCAGCTCAGTGTGTAATTGCCTGCTTCCATTCTATGTGTTCATTTTGGCTGCTCTTTTAATGGCTGCACTTTCTGGTCCTTATCTGAGATTTCATCTTCCCTGGTTTCCATGCTTTATTCAACTGTGGCTGTTGGCATCTGGTTGACTCTTGGGTTAGCTACTTGTCTTGTCGCCAGAACAAAATACCTGTCAAAACCAACACAGGGAAGTGGAGTTTATTTTGGCTTATGGTTTGAGAGACCCTCATTGTGGGGAAGTCATGGTAACAGGGGTATGATGGAGCTGGTCACAGTGTACCTACAGGCTGTAAGGAGAGATGAATGCCAATACAATATCAAATCTCTCTCTGTCTCTCTCTGTCTCTCTGTCTCTCTCTGTCTCTCTGTCTCTCTGTCTCTCTCTCTCTCTCTCTCTCTCTCTCTCTCTCTCTTCCTCCCTCCCCCCTCTCTCTCCTGCCCCTCTCTCTTTTTCCTTTCTCTCTTTTTCCTTCCTCCCTCCCCCACTTCATTTTGGCCCTTAGCCCAAGGATGGTGACACACTCATACTGAGGCCAAGTCTTTCCATCTCAGTTAAATCTCTGGAAACTCTGTCACATGCTTAGATGGTTATCACCTACATTATTTAAAATTCCATAGAAATGACATCAAAACTCATATACTGTTTATTCCTGTAGCATATGTGGGCACTGGGACCCATTATTTCTTTACTAATAGTACACTGTTAGGCATTACTTTTCTGTGCCTTAATTTCCATATATATATATATATATATGGAAAAGTTCAATATATGTGTGTGTATATATCTATATCTATATCTATATGTATATCTATATCTATCTATCTATCTATCTATATCTATCTATCTATCTATATATGCATGCTTAAATTTGAATACTACTTGGCACATCATTATATACCTCAGCACCATCTATTGAGATCCCAGCACAGTATGTGATATATGTTGGTATTTAATACATTACTATTGAATAAAAATGAAAGAAGCTTGGCTTTCATAATGGCTTGAGAGAATGTCCAACATAGATTCATGTATTTGAATGTTTAAAGCTCAGCTGGTGGAACTGCTTGGGAAAGATTAAGAGGTGCGGCCTTTTTGGAAGAGTTGTGACTAAGGGCGGGCTTTGAAGTTTCAAAAGACTTGTGTGATTTCCAGTACTCAGACCCTGCCTTATAATTATGGAGCAAGATGTGAGCTTTCAGCTGCCTATAGAGATAATTTCTTGTGTACTGTATAAGAGCATTTATCTGTCAATTAAGAAGCTTTGGCCAATAAACTGAGGCAGGATTAGAAGGTAGGAAATTTGGGAGAGAGTGAGAGAGTGAGAGAGAGACAGAGAGAGAGACAGAGACAGACAGAGACACAACATAGAGACATTCAGAGAGAGACAGAGCGACAGAGAGGATTCTGGGAAACAGGTGCAGGAGGATTGCCCCAGGAACTCTGGAAGAAGACAGACATGAAAATTGAGCAAAGGTAACTGCCATGTGGTGTACAAATATTAAAATAACAAAGTGATTAAGTTATGTGCTAGTCAGAGAACAACCCAAAGCTTATGGCCAAGGTGTTTGTAAGTATATTTAACTCTCAGAGTTATTATTCCACAAGGAGAAGCATGGGAGGAAAACCCCATAACTTACAGAAAACACCATACTGTGGCTGTCTCTTCCTTCTACCAGCCTGGACTCTAATCCTCTGAAACCATAAGCCCAATTAAATGTTTTCTTTTATAAGTTGCCTTGGTTATGGCATATTATTACATCAATTGAAAAGTTTTATATATATATATATATATATATATATATATATATATATATACACATGAATATATGTATACATATATACATGTATATATACATATATGTGTGTGTATTTATATATGTGTATATAAATACACATATATCTATATGGCCAATTGTATACCAGGTTGCAGAAAGAGTGTTAAATATAAGGAATTGAGGCACACATTATACCTTTGTAGGAAAACATGAATGAATGAGTCGCTGATTCTCTGCTTTGATTACTTTAGTTTGCAAATTAGCAAATAGCACACTGAAGCCTGAGATCTCCCTGGGGGGGGGGGGTCACTGTTGCCTGCTAAGAGAATCTGGAGTCCTTGCAAGGAAACCTCAAGGTATAGGAGGAGGGTTGATGTTTGCAGAGAATGCAAAATAAAGAATCAAGAAGAATTAAACTTTTACACACACTCATGCACGCAAATAACCAGCATAGTCTTAGTGTAGAATAAGTCTTTGTCTTCATTAACAACTCTCTTATGATTGCCTTCCCTGCCACACAATAGCTTACTCTTCTGGACTCTGTTCTGTTCTATTTGGCTGGTGTCCATTTGTTAGTAATCATTAAAAAGTGTTCATTGTAGAACTATCTTACTGATCTGAATCTTGTGTATTTGTGTATCTCTCACTCTCAATCCTTCCTCTAAACTAAAATCAGAGTACTCATTCCAAATGTCAACTCTCTTTTTGTTGTTTTTTTTGTTTTTTGTTTTTGTTTTTGTTTTTTTGAGACAGGGTTTCTCTGTATAGCCCTGGCTGTCCTGGAATTCACTCTGTAGACCAGGCTGGCCTCGAACTCAGAAATCCACCTGCCTCTGCCTCCCGAGTTCTGGGATTAAAGGTGTGCGCCACCACGCCCGGCTCCAAATGTCAACTCTTCTATTCTTTGTTTAGGACACTTTGAAGATCTTGTGCAGGCCTTATTATGACATATTGTCTTCGTAGTCTACCTTGAAGGGTCTTTACGACCCAGCCATGCTTCTCTAGACTCAATGGGGCTCCACCAACATCTCCCACTCTGCTCTAACCGCACAGAGCTGATCTTCTCTGGTTCTTCAAGGGAATTGTGGTCTTTTCTCTTCAGCTTATCCCATCTCTTGCCAGCCCTGCTCCAAGTGAATGCTTCTCTCTTCTCCTGAGGTCTCAACACTGCTGTCTGCTACTTTCTTGATGGGTCTCATCTTGCTGGATTCCCTTATCAGATATTAATAAAATTTAAAGTATTTTATTTTAATACATGTACGACATCTGCTCTCAAAAGTGTTCACTCTCTATGGGGATCCATGGCTGTAAGGTTCACCTTTGTGTTTCCACTATTTTCCACAATACCAAGAACACAAAGTGAAGTCAACATGACCCACAATTCTCTCTGTAGGGTGTGGGTTTCTTGAAACTGTTAACCCCTTGCACCCTGTGTGGGGCATAACTAAGTGCTAAGTGAATAATTATTGTACCTGTGAATGGAAATGGAGCTAGATGCATGACAACTGGTCAGTTCCACACTCGTTCCTTAGATAGATAGATAGATAGATAGATAGATAGATAGATAGATAGATAGATAGACAGATAGATAGGATAAGATATCTCGAGCAGGTCACTGTCTGTTTTGGGGTTCAGTTTTCTCACCTGTAAACTAGGCTATGTAGAAGCATCACACTGAAGTGGAAGGCAGAGGTATGCTTCACAGTGATTGACAGGCAGCAGTGGGATTGGCCAGAAGAGACAGGAAGATGGTATAGGGATGGAAGGGCCTGGACGAGAATCAGCAGACTGCTGAAAGGTAAGTCTGTAGAAGAAACAAGAACCAGAATTTGTTCCTCGTGGCTATTCTCAGTACCTGAGAGAGCGTCTAAAGTGCTGTAGGCATTTTATTTGATAGAAATACTCATGTGAAGTGGGTCTCATTTCCCACTTCTGTAGAGATTTTGAGAAGAGCCACTTGCTCGAGATCACACAAGCACTAAGCCAGAATTATAGCTCATCTCATACAAGTCCTGAGTTTATATTCTTTTCTCTGTCCTGTTAGCTTGTTTGTTTTTTTTTCTTTCTCTTTGTCTGCCTGCCTGTCTATCTTATCTTATCTTATCCTATCTATCTATCTATCTATCTATCTATCTATCTATCTATCTATCTATCTATCTATCTATAATCTATCTATGTGTGTATATATGTGTGTGTGTGTGTATGTGTGTATTACACATATATGTATGCATGTATACATACCAGCCCAGCATGTGGCAGACCTGGCATGCAGACATTAGTCCCTGAAGATTGTTTGGTTCTCATCATGCTTGATACATGTTCTGAACTTATGATTTGGCTAGACCCCATCTAGTATTCAAGCTATAACTTCTCTGTCATTTGCATATTTCTATAAGACAAAGTGACCAAATTCCGGTTCTACAAGCATACCAATAAGTGTTGGTTATGTGACCATTGTATTTACAGTTGGTTACTGCTGAGTCTCAGTCTCATAGTGTGCGAGAGGTATATTCACTTCTCAGTTGACCAACTACTCTATAGGTACCCAGGATTCATTATCATTCACTGAGAGTCAATTCTGTGTCCAGGGCATTGTGAAAGCTGTCCTTACAATGCCTCTGGTCCTGGATGAGAACTAGAAAACAAAGACAGAGAACCTAGGTCATTTACTTGTGTGCAGTTGGCCCTGGCCCTGGCTGCATCAACATTCTTCGTGCTTTCCCTGAGCACAGGCTTAGTCACAGCACAGTCACCCACCCTCCAGGAGAGGCTGGGACTTGGAGGAGATGTTGAAGATTGTCTTTTTCTTTAGAACAGGACACGGTGCTTCTCATATATATCAGAGACTGACTTGGCATTTGGTCCATTTTGAGGCATGAAAGGAAAGTGTTGACACAAAGCAGATGTTTGCGTTAGTGACCCTCCCAAGGTCCCTTGGGATCCTTGCATGTGCTTGTCATTTCCATGTTGAGTAGCGATAAGGAGAGGTTTTTGATCTGGAGTCCATGTTCTATTTGTGCTCTGTGGTTACTGGGTATGTGGCTGGCTGGGCAGGTCACTCGCTGCTTTCTCCGAGGTTTGGCCTCTTCCTTGTCATAGGGTTTAAATGAGATAATGATAAAAGGAGCTTTGGTACCCTGTGAATATTCAATGATTGGACAAATCAGGTAAGAAAAAGTGTTGGCTTGGGGTTTTTGTCACCAGCTGTCACGTGGACAAGGTCATTTCCTGGCCCTTTCCCTGTGTCTGATATCCTTTCCTTATCCCCTAAACCCACAAGCAAATAGGAGGCATGTTGACACAAATTCCCTGTAGGAATACTTATAAGGGTTATTAACGCAGCCATTTTCCATTAACACAAACAAATAGTCTAGAAACATCTGGGGCACATGCATCAGGAATCTGCTCTGTGCTGCCATTTCATTTTCAAACCCAAAGTCATGCTGGACCCACTTCTATGTCCTTGAACAAAGTAGGAGGGTTCCTGAGCCTGCCAGAACTTCCTCTGCACCCCCTCTCATATTCACTCCTGAAAAGCTCAGAGGCACCAGCAGCCAAGTAACGCTTGGGAGGGCTGGTAATGAAAATCCATCCCTGGCTGGGGACAACTCCTTCTCTGCCAGCGCTCAGGCCTGTGCATGAGCCCTGAATCCCCTGGGCAGGAATTTGTTCTGGGAGTGGCTGCTGGAACCTTAGCGTGTAGAGGAGAGGAATATCTAGGCCACATTGTACTTCCTGTTCAGAAAAGGTCATGGAGGTGAGGCCTTCTTCCATTAGGGGCTTGCAAAAGTTTCCCCTTGGGCCTCTGCTCCAGTACTCTGAGGGACTAAAACAGCATCTGTCAACTGAGATATGACTCAGCTAACAGAGCTGGTCTCTTGGGGCTTGATGGGCTCTGGATGGTGCAAATATGCCTGATGATTCTGCCCTGTGCTGTGGGAGATAGTATGGGGAAATGGAAAAGAGGCTGTGTGATGAACTGTTGGCCCTTACCAGCCTCATGTCTCAACCCTCAAAGGGGCTGCTTCAAGGATAGCTCTCACAACTGAGGTCATCTCCAAAGAGGTTCTAGTTTACAGACCTGGAGTCTGCGGCACAGCAAGAGGAAGTGATGTGTGCAGAGTGACTCCTTTTTTGAAGGTTAAAGTTCACTTACAGTTGTATGGAAGGATAAGGAGGATCCATCTAAGGAATGTGCTGTGTCAGGCTCACTCCTGGTTTTCTATGATCAGATACGGTGTTTGATCAGTCCAATCATAAAGGAGCAGGGAACCTGCCTGCCTGCATGTTTTCAGTATGTGTGTGTGCATCCGTGTATGCACGTGAGTCTGGATTACACAAAGACAGCTAAGAACAATGCTCCCTATTCTCCTATGAGAAGGACATTTTTAGTGGGCCGGGGGGAGCTGGAGAAAAGGAAGACTTCGAGGGAACCACAGTGGGGGCAGAAACAAAAAGTCAGGCGCCTAGAGATTCCCATGGACAAAAACCTTCGGTTTTGGCTTTTCTGTGAAGTGATTGACTTTGCTACTCATTCTGCAAATGTGCCTGGGCTGTCAAATCCATCACCCTGCCTGTATACTGTGAGAACACCAAACAGCTGCCGAATAAAACGAATCATCTCTCCCTGAGACATTTTCAGTTGTTAACAGCTTTCTGCCTCTGGCTCTACCATCCTCTAAGTTATCTTCCTGCCTTCCTCTGCCTGTTTCACATCTGCTTCTAGGTGAGTCTCCAGGGAGTGCATTTCTCTCCTGCTGCTGTTGTTTGGTGCTTTTTCGTAAAAGCTTAGGAAAGCACAGAATTTGGAAGGATGCAACCTATGTCATTTTATGGGACCTGGATCTTGGCATTTTGTCTTTAATAGCCGAGTGGAAGACGGTGTGTGGAAGATGGTGCAACTGCCAGGACTCTATTGTGGTAGCTAAATTAGTGGAGCAGGGTGAGGCTATTAGCATAACCCCACCTATCTGCTAACCCTCTCTCAGGATTCTGGTATCCATGGCAATGCCCTCCTTCATGCAGGGAGGAGTGTGAAGTTTGACCAGACCACCTGCACTGGCCTTTCTACTTTCCAATTCTTTCAGGTCCCTTAAGCTACCCTGAAGAACCAAGATCCTGCTTCACTGATGTGGAGAGCTCTTTTATCATTTCTTCCTACTCTTTCTTTCCCCTAGCTCTCTACCTACTGGCCTCCCCAAGGTTATGAGATAATATTTCAGCCATCTTATCCACATTGAACACATTCTGAGCTGGCAATAACTGATTTTCCAAACCTGGAAGTTAGCCGAAAACTTTGTCCCAGGTAAAAGGGAAATTGCCTTGGTTAGAGGGGTGATGGTACCCTGGACGGTATACGGGAAGAAGATCTTGCCTTGCCTTTCAGATAACAAGTGATGGACCTGTAACCTTCCACTCTTGCTTGAGGGTGATGAAGGGCTTCAGTGGAAGAAGAACCTCCCTCAAGATCTGAGGGACCTGGTCCTGCCAGTTCCCTGATTATGACCTCGTGTGACTTATTTTTTCCTTCTTTCTGACTCATTTTAAAGGAGAGATGGCCAAGATGTCCTCCAGGGCTCTGTTTGACTGTGACTTCCTGTGACCTCTGGATAGCTGGGCTCATGAAATGAATACCATCTGTAAGTTGAAGCCCCCCCAAACCAGGGCATAGTGAGTCACGCTTGATTGTTCTGTGACCCTCTGCAGGGTCTGCAGCTGCCCTTGGCTTCTCAGGCAAGAGCTCAGCCTCCACGCCTCCATGCCAACAGCACAATCTGGGATTCATTCTTTTCCAGATGTAAGCGCCAAAAAATAAATTGTGTCTTTTCACATGATCAGCCTGGAGCTCTTGTCCCTCACAAACAAGACCGTGTGAACCTAGGGCTGTATGGGCTACTGTGTCCTGACATAAAGGCATAAGTCTAACCTAGCATATGGCCAACAGACCAGAGACACTCAGTGTTGTTTTCAAGACTAAAGTGGAATGTGCTTCAGGCCTGGGCACAATAGGTGGTCTCTATTTCTGCATCATAAATCACTAGGGTAACTGTTTTTCCTAGCCCTTCTTATGACCCAGCATAATGTTGGGATAGAAAGGGCAACGGAGTTGGGGAAGCGTTTCTTCTGCTTCTGATCTCCAGGACCTATAAATCTCTATTTTCAGTGTCTCAGGGGTCATGTGGGATGTAGCAAGGCAAGAAGATGAGACCTTCCATCTTAGTCTGTGTGCTCTTGGCCCAACCACCTGCGTTTTCTGAACCATATTTTCTCATCTTTAAGAGGGGAGAGTTTGAGCTGGATAATTCTGTGGCCTCTCAGTCTATGTTTGGGGCCTCAGTGATTTTATGAGTCATGGAACCAACTTCGAGGCTCAGGTCTTCTAATAGCATGGGCTGCCTTTGAAGGCCCTTGTAACCTGTTCTCCTGTGACCTTTATACTGTCCCTCCCATTAGCTTTTTATCTCCTTGTCCCTTCTCCTCACTGTGGCAATTCCTACAAATTTCTGTCTCCCTGATTTCTCTTTCTCTAAATATCTATGTGGTAAAACCTTCCTCTCCCTCAAACCTAATTTGCACTACACTGTCTCTGTGGAGTCTTTCTAATATCCTGGTGGCCTTATGAATGAGAAATGGTGTCCTCTGGTTGTTGATGAGTGTGTCCTCTGTTTCTCCATGTGTATACATCTTGGATTGTGCCTCCGTGTGTATACAGCTCAGATGTGCCTCCATGTGTCTATAGCTTATCTTAAACAGGGGTCTTTACCCTGTATACTCTAGTCATCCTTCCCATGTTTGTGCTTAAACTCCCTCTTCTCATGGTCCCAAGCGGATTGGGTAATGTGGTGGCTTGGCACAAGGAGTGGCACTATTGGGAGGTGTAGCCTCGTTGAAGCAGGTGTGGCTTTGTTGGAGGAAGTGTGTCACTGTGGGTGACACCTCTTCCTAGCTGCCTGGATATGAGTCTTTTAGTGACCTTCAGATGAAAATGTTGATCTTTCAGCCCCTCCTGCGCCATGCCTGCCTGGACATTGCCATGCTCCTACCTTGATGATAATGAATTGAATCTCTGAACAGTGGTGTAAGCCAGTCGCAATGAAACATTGTCCTTATAAGAGTTGCGTTGGTCCTGGTGTCTGTTCAAAGCAGTAAAACCCTAGTGGAGACAGATAGGGTTCATCTCATCTTACTCTTTTAACTTGAATTGAGAATGACATGGCCTAGGAATCTGCATTATCTTGAGACAATTCTTATGTATACTAAACTTGAAAGCAATTCCTAATTCCTAATGCTAGCATAAGGCACACAATTGTCATAAGAACCATGTTTATAGAACTGGGATAATTTTCATGCCAATTATTTGTACTTCTACCATATTCAGATGTGGAATAGTATAATAGCCAAGTATAATAGCAGCACACAAGCAACAAAAGAGATCTGAAACTTAGGAAAGTGAATGATGTGCCAAACCACACCCATGGCAAGTAGCTGGGTTAGGATACACACCCAGCTCTCACGCCATACTGCCTGACATTGACCCTTGGTTCTCCAGAGACATTTCCTAATTATAGCTATTGATCTGGAAGAGAGCCACGCTTTGTCTAGCTGATCCCAGGGGACTGGACCTCTTTGCTTGCTTTAGAGGAAATGCATCTTGGTGTGAGATGCTCCAAGTCAAGTCTCAAAGTGACCTCTAGGCTCAAAAGAGTGTACATATTATGGTTAGGCTGTGAGAGGTGTTTATGTATCAAAGAGTCAAAGAAGGACCTATGGAGAACAAAACACACTAGGTCTTTGGTGATAAACAGTGGTGATCATTACAAAACCAATTCCTTTGTATCCCCTATAATAGGCCAGGTAAGAATGGATGGTTTCAGACTTAACTTAGAGGTAGGGCATTTAGTTTTAAGAATCCAGTAAGGTCACAAACCAGGGAAAGTTCCAGGCCTCTCTCCCTCTCATATCTGCTCACTAACAATAGTGCTGATAATGTCACTAGACTTGTTAGGGTCAGAGGCTGGGTCTTGGAAGCCCTCCCAAGATAGGCTGAGCCACATGTCCTCACTAGAAAGAAACAGATGATAGTGTAGTAAGGAGAATTGAGATTTACTCAACCTGGCCACACTGGAAATAGGAACAAATAAAGAGATCCAAACACCTCCTCCTCATAGCCCAAGCCCGTCTTAGGATCTTAACATGAGGTTTAGGTTTAAATAGAGTGCAAGAAGTATGTATAACTAAGAAGTTCTGGTTAAGTGTGTCACCATTTGTCATTGATCCATCATTGCCTGGACCCTTGTCTGAGCATTACAGTCTTCCAGTCAAGGGGGGAAGGGCACGAGTCCATCTCTTTAAATCATCTTTGCTCCTCCTGGAGGACAATGAATCTGCCTTTTGCAGTCCCGTCCCCCTGCTTTTGATTTCTGTGATCACTGGTTGAAGGCTATGACATGTTCATGGCAGGACCATATGCCTTTTGTACACATTGTTGCTTCAATTCCTTCATCAAGGGTTCAGTGGACTTGCCTGGGGCCAAAGCTAGGAAGTAGAAGGAATGGAGTTTGAACCCAAGACTGTACTCTTAGCTCTGTACAGACTTGCATCCTGGGGCAGAGATTAGCCAGTCCTCATCTCTGTGCTGAACCATGTGCTGCTACAAGGTTGAATGAGGCTGAGGTATCTGGCAGACGGGTGTGGTAATTCCAGGGAGCTGTGAGAGGCACTGGAATCTTTCATTCAAGGCCCCATGTCTCCCACTGTTAATTCTTTTCTTCACATCTCTGACCAGGAGAGAAGAGTTTAAAATTACAACTTAGGTAAGTTTAAAACTCTGAATTAGTTGGCTATAGCACCCAGATTTTCTTGCAGAATAAGAGGCCAGAAAGAATGATGGACACTGAGCTAAGTCTAATTTCACATTGGTTGTTGGATTGATTGTCCCTCTATGACTACTGCTACATCAGCACCCTAATCACCAAAACCTCCCATCACCAGCATCATCTCAACCTCCTCACACATGTCAGGATCTCCAGCCATTTACTAGCCAGTACCAGGACACATATGTCTGTTTCTACTGGCACAGCCATCCATTCCATCCCTCCACGACCACTCAGACCATCCTAGACCTTTCTGCTACATGACCATCATATACTCTCTCCAGCAGCGGCGGTGGCAGAGCAGCAGCAGCAGGAGCAGCAGGAGGAGGAGGAGCAGCAGCAGCAGCAGCAGCAGCAGCAGCAGCAGCAGCAGCAGCAGCAGCAGCAGCAGCAGCAGCAGCAGCTCACCATGGTAACTACCAACATTGTCATCATTCACTACCTACCACGCCCGTCATATATCTTCTATCGCTTTGGAAAATCCATTTTGAAAACATTACCACCTTGTTCATATATTTATGTATGAAGCTCAGATATTGTTTTTGTCCCAGCATGGCTTTTGCTGTCTATTTCCCATTCTCTTATTCACTGTTTGGGTCCCAGAGCTCTGTCCACCCCAAGCCAGAGGCCCTCTTCTGCCTTGCGTTATTTCTGGCTCTGTATACATCCTCCAAGATGGAATTTCTTCTTCTTTTTTTTTTTCCATCCTGAATAATCTGGCTCTTCCCCTGTAACTAAGGAACTGAGTGTCACTTGGGACCCTAGGGGTTGTTAGGCTTTTTACCCGGCAGCAACAACCCCATATGGCGGACTTTATCATTAATGATACCCTTGAGTATTTTATACATGCCAGCTCCTCATTCACCCGAGGAAGGAGGGAGGCAGGGAACCAGATGACCAAGCATTCTTTCTAGTTCCAATATCATAATTATCACTTGCTGAGGGAGCTGGTATGCGATGACTTTAACTGATTTACAGAACTATTTTGTGGTATGGGCTGCTAGCTCATTGCTGTGGCAGAGGGAAGATTCAGTGGCAAGGTGCCCTTTCTATCTTGCAACTTCTAGAAGCAGCCACAGCTTCTACTTGAGTGTCAAAGCCTGGTGGCCTCTGGGGGGCCAGACAAAAACTTATATGCTTTTCCAAGCATGAGTCATTGGTCTTTTTTGTGACTGTCCTCTGTTTTAAGAACATGGTAATTACTGAATCTGGGAGCACAGCTGTCCTTGGGGTGTGTATCAAACCATCTGGTCCCCAAGATGTTCCCAAGTTACTTTTGTACCCAGTGGGCTTTTGTTTCTACCTTGTGAATTCACCTGATCACCCCATTGACTGCCTGCTCATTGTCCTCTGTCGTGTCTTTGGCAAGTTTCCTCTCATTGTTTGATGGCCTAGACAGTCCAGCCTGATGCTGTTGAGGTCACTGCATTAGGCAATATCCCAGGAACAATGATCATAGTGATATTTTTAGAGAAGGCCATGTGAGGCTATGGAAATTGTACACAGTGTTCAGTATCCATGCCTGTGATTCAGATTTGGGCTCATCCACTCACGAGCAGGGTAAGTGACCTAAGTCTGAAGAGCCTCAATTTCCCATGAGACCATTGAGCATAATGGCACTACCCGAAGAGTTATGGTGATTAAATGAAACAACAGAGCATTTGATTTAGAGCAATTCATAGCACTTACTAGATCCCTCTTTTTTTTTTTTTTTTTTTTTTTAAGCCAATTTAGTTCCTTCTCCTCTTGAGCTTTCATTATAGCATCTTGATTGGAGAGAATTAAAATGCAGTTGAGATTGCTTTCCTGAGAAACCAAGGGACAATATTTCTCAAGCAATTATCTCCAAAGGAGAGCTAACCTGAGAAGAAGGATATTTACATAAGAGGTGACTCAGTCTCTGGGTGATTTATGTCTCCTGCGTACATCGTGCTGGGAGGGGCTTGCAGACATGCTTTCTACCCTCTATGTGGCTCTCTCTATCGTTGAGTCCACCTGATATTTTGCACATATCCATCAGTGCTGTCAGAATGAAGGGGCAAAAGGACTAAGCAGCTCCAGTCCATCATTCATTGTTGGTGAACCAAAACTGCCTATGGTTTCTCTGAGGTCTAGGTTGAATTCTTTTTCATATTCCTAGCTGGTTTTCCAATATTGACAGATCCGTTCTCTTAATAAACTCCAGTTTCTTTGCCTACAAATAGATGTAGGGAATCCTACTTATCTTCAAGATGATTTAAGTGTGAAGGGAGGAAAGATCTGAACCCAAATTGCTTCATAATGAAGGGTGAATTGCAGCATATAATGGAAAAGACCAGAACAGGACTCAGATATTGTTTTGTTGTCTACTACTAGAACAATTAGATGCATTTTATGATGTTTGTTGCCTTCCTCATTAGACTGGTTTCTTTTATATATCACATGTATAGGGTTTCTCATGACCTACCTCTGTCATCTTGGATTAGACCCTTCAGGCTAATATGATTTCTTCTGGGTCAACCCCTATAACCACTTGATTTTTCTTCCCACTCTAAAGCTAGGACTAGTGCCACATAAAGCCTCTGCTAGGCTGTGAGGGAGGTACGAAAGCTGAGATAATGTTGGGAAGACAAATACCATCCTACTCAGAGAAGCATTTTTATGGATTAAGGAACTGCCATGATAATACTTTAGCTTGGAGGATTTTAAACATTGACCCAGGCAGGCAGAAATTCAGCGTCACGAGTAGAACTAGCTATCCCTCCTGATACATACCAAATCTCGTTCCCAATGCACTGCTCAGATTTCTCATTCTATCATCTACTTCCTGCCTGTCATTATTATTAATTTATATGGCTGGATCAATAATGGTTCTCCTTCCTCACTCGTTTTCTAACCACCAGACCTGCAATTGTTACTTACATAGATGGTAAAAAAGACTTCAAATATTAGCTTAAAGATTTACAGATTATGTAGGCGGATTACAGATAATGTAATCATAGAATCCTACTAAGAGTGCTATGGAGGAGGTGAGAGATGGTGAGAACAGGGTTTGGAGTGCTGGGATTTTGAAGGTGGTGGAATACAAGTCAAGAAACGCATGGCTACGAAACACTGCAGAGGGGAAAGAAATCAATTCTATCTACTCATAGCCTCCAGAGGAAGGCAATCTTGCTAATACCTTTAGTCCAATAATGCGGATTCCAGACTTCCAGTCTCTAAAACATATGACAATGGATACGTATTGCTTTAAGCTGTGACTATTATTATTATTATTATTATTATTATTATTATTATTGTGATAATTTGTCATAGCACCAACAGGATAGTTATACAATATAAAAATAAAAGCTACCCTACATCGAGCCAGATGACCAGCTAAGCGCTTTTGTATTATTTCACAGAACTCTCACAATAATAGTTAGTGTCTGTGGTTGTTAGTATTCTGTGTCAATGGACCAGATTTAGATTTGTGAGACATACTCTTTCATTTACAGAAAGAAAATCTTGTGGGTTAGAGGTCCCTCAATCTAATAAAAAAAGGAGACAACCAACCAAATACCAGCATTTACTTTCTCTGCTTCCTCATCTGCCATGGCTTCACAACAACAGCAAACTGACCCCTGACTCCAGCCCGAACCTGAGCCCAAACAAGCCCTTTATGTCTTAAGTTGTGTCTGTCAAGTGTTTTGTCACAAGAATGAGAAAAGTACCCAACATAATGGTAATTGTTGCCCTTAAAGCTTAATTCATTAATGCTCAAACAGAATAAAAATGATGTGCCATGTTTTTCTGAACACACATTCTTCAGACGAAAGATGTCTAGTGTGTACAGACATCTGAGGGTGGGAACGGAAACTGCCACTCACCGATCTATGCTGTTTGCTCAGAGAACATTTCCCCGCTCCTTTCCTCATCTCTTGGCAACCAGGTGTCTGTCTGGGGCTTCCTCAATAGACCAGATTCCCACTGTTCTGAGCAGATCTCCATCCTTATGCCTGGCTCTGTTCCATCCCATGACCATCCTTGTCCCTTTCATCTCAGCTAGTAAATAGTATCTCCTCCATCTCATCTCAATAGTCTCAAATTTAATGCAGCCACTGAGATCTTCTAGTCCCTGTGGCTGGCTCTTTCACTGGATTGGGACTCTTGTTAAAGGTGATGTAATCAGCTAAGTTGGCTTACAAAGGGTTGCCATTGCTGGCAAGAAACATCATGACCAGAAACATGACCAGGAAAGGGTTTGTTTGGCTTAATCTTCTACATCACTGTTTAGCATCAAAGGAACAGAGCAGCTACCAGGAAGCAGAAGCTGATACGGAGACCAATGTATGTGTGGGGGTGCTGCTTACTGACTTGCTCAGCCTGTTTTCTTATAGAACCCAGGACCATCAGCTCAGGGATGGCACCACCCACAAATAGGCTAGGGCCTCCCGCATCAATTGCCAACTAAGAATATGTCTTGCAGGCTTGCCTATAACTTAATCTATGGGGGCATTTTGTTTCTTTCCTTTCTTTTTTCTTTCTTTCTTTTTTTTTTTTTTACCATTTTATTTTTCCTTAAATTATGTATTTATTCACTTTACATCCTGATTGCAGCTACCCTCCCTCCTTGCCTCCCAGTCCCACCCTTACCTCCCACACCCGTTTCTCCCTTTGAGGAGAAGGGGAGGTCCCTCATGGATTTCAACCTTCCCTGGCACATCAAGTCACAGTAGAACTAGGCACATCCTTTCCTACTGAGGCCAGACAAAGCAGCCAAGATAGAGGAAATGGATCCAAAGGCAGGTTATAGAGTCAGAGACAGCTCCCCCCCCCCAATTATTAGTAGACCCATATGAAGACCAAGCTGCATATCTACTACTATGTGCAGGGGATCTAGATCCAGCCCATGCATGTTCTTTGGTTGGTGGTTTAGTCTCTGTGCACCCCCATGGGCTCAAGTTAGTTGACTTTGTAGGTCTTCTTGTGGAATTCTTGACCTCTCTGACATCCTCAATACTTCTACCCACTCTTTTGCAAGACTCCCTGAGTTCAGCCTAATATTTGGCTGTGGGTCTGTTTCCACCAGCAGCTGGATGAAGCCTGTCAGATGATAGTTAATGCTAGGCTTCTGTCTGCAAGCACAGCAAAGTATCATTAACAGTGTCATCTCCCATGGAATGGATCTCAGGTTGGGCCAGTCATTGGTTCACCATTCCCTCAAGCTCTGCTCCATATTTATCCCTGCACATCTTGTAGGCAGAGCAGATTTTGGGTTGAGAATTTTGTGCGTGGGTTGGTGTCTCCCTCCCTCCACTGGAGATCCTGCCTGGATACAGGAAGTAGTCGCTTCAGGCTCCATATCCCTTGACACTTAGAATGTCAGCTAGGGTCACCCTATAAAACCTCCCCCATCCCAGATCTTTGGCTCATCCCAGAGATGCCTCCTCTACCAATTTCCATTCTCTCTCCCAGCCCCTTCTCTATCCTACTTCCCCCAACACCTGATCCCCACCTCTGTTCCCTTCTCTATCCCCTCTCACATTCAGTTCCCTCCCTCCATCCTCTTCCCATTTCTGTTTCATTTCCCCTCATGAGTGAGATTCAAGCATCCTCCTTTGAGACCTCCTCGTTACTTAGCTTCTTTGGGTCTGTGGATTGGAGCATGTTTATCCTGTACATTGTGGCTTATATCCACTTATAAGTGAATACGTACCATGCATGTCTTTCTGGGTTACCTCACTCAAGATGATATTTTCTAGTTCCATGCAATTGCCTACAAAGAGAAATTCTCAACTTCATATGAAAAACAAGCAAACAAAAATCTAGGATAGCTAAAACAATCCTATATAACACAACTTCTGGAGGTATCACGATCCCTGATCTCAATTTGTACTACAGAACAATAGTCATAAAAACTGCATGGTATTGGCATAAAAACAGACAAGTTAATCAATGGAATAAAACTAAAGACCCATAAATAAACCCACGTACCTGTAGACACTTGATTTTTGACAAGGGAAAAAAAAAAGAAATCATCTTCAACAAATGGTGCTGGTCTAACTGGATGTCTGTATGTAGAAGAATGCAAATAGGTCCATATTTATCACCCTGTACAAAACTCAAGTCCAAGTAGACCAAAAACCTCAACATAAAACCAGATTCTCTTGTATCTAATACAAGAGAAAGTGATGAAGTGCCTTGAACACACTGGCATGATGACAACTTTCTTAACAGAACACCAATGGCTCATGTACAAAGATCAACAATTAATAAATGCGATCTCATGACACTGAAAAGCTTCTGTAAGTCAAAGGACACTGCCAGTAGGACAAAATGACAGCCTACAGATTGAGAAAAGATCTCCACTAGCCCTACATCTTACAGAGGGTTAATATCCAAAATATATAGATAGCTATAGAAGTTAGACCAACCAAATAACTCAATTAAAATGTGGTACAGAGCTAAACAAAGAGTCTCAACTGAAGAGTCTCAAATGGCTGAGAAGCACCTAACAAAATATTCACCATTCTTCATCCTCAGGGAGAGTCAAAATGACTCTGAGATTTCATCTTAAACACACCAGAATGTCTAGGATTAAAAAAAAGAAAGAAAGAAAAAAAAAAGTTGAGTGATAGCTCCTGCTAGCAAGGATGTGGAGCAAGGGGAACACTCATTGGTTGCTGCTGGGAGTGAAAACTTGTACAAACACTCTGGAAATAAAATTGGCAGTTTCTCAGAAAATTAGGAATAGTTGTATCTCAAGATTCAGCTCTACCACTCGTAGACATATACTCAAAAGGTGCTCTACCACATCACAAAGACCCTTGCACAACTATATTTATAGGAGATTTATTTGTAATATCCAGAAACTGGAAACAATCTAGATGCCTTTTAAATGAGGAATGGATAAAGAAACTGTGGTTCATCTACACAATGGAGTACTACACAGCTATTAAAAACAAGGAGGCATTATCAGAATTGAGGTTTCTTCCTCCCAGAAAGGTTGACATAAAACTACCTAACACACAAGAATGATAAAGAGCAAGCAACTTGGCAGTTATTGCGATCTATATGATGCTGGGAGGAAACCATCTTTTAGATGGGAAAATATAAACCAAGTAAATCCTGGAAGTTTATTCAGTTAAGCAGTAATGTGGTAGTGTAGGTGGTGATAGAGGGTGGATCTAAGCCTGGACAATCAAGTCTAGTTATGTATAACCTTATCACTATACTTTGGTGAGCTGTTCTGAAGGGAAAGTAAAAACCAGTGCATTCCAAAAGAGCACGAGGAGGTCCCTTGAGCGCAAGCTATGTCTGGGAAGTGGGAAATCTACAGCCAGGAGGCTGGTGGGTAGAACAAACTGAGAGCAAGCAAGCAGTGTGTCCTACCTGGTTAGATGCTGCTGAAACTGAGGTGCCCCAGTCACCTGTTGTCTGAGAAGTGTTTCCTTTTGCAAATATGCATCACCCAAATCTGAGAGCATTTTGAATTCATTATCTCTTGGTTTAATGCCAATATTTTATCTACCAGAGACACCCATACATATCTTCACACAGTGAACGGTTTCAAAATATCATTTGATACAGGGAATGTATTATTATAGGGGTTTTTGTTGTTGTTGTTTTAGCAAAATAAATAAATGAATGAAATAATTAGCTTGCTAGGTGGAGCTGATATGCTCTCTGGCAAAAGTAAAATAGACAGTTTTGGTAAAAAATGTAGGATATACTTGCCAATCTTTCTGGGCTATTACACATAGCTGAAGTGACTTAATCCTTCCATCATGGTCCTCTGTTTAGGAAGCGTTAATAGATCAAAGAGAGAAAAGAAGACAGTCTTAAATAATCTTTGTATTTTTATCTTTTGTGTAGGTAGAAATATACATTATATGTTAAAGATCCATAGTGCCTAAAGTAATGGAGTGAAATATCTGTAATGGTGAGTTTTGTGTGTCTAGCTGGACTGCCTATATTACCTAACTACTACATCAAATGACAATCTAGGCTAACATCTATAATCTGTTGCCTTCCTGTAAACTCATTTCTTCTGACCACACATATTGGTATCATTCAATTACTTGAAAACAACTTCACAGCAAAAATGAAGTTTTTAGTGAAGGGGAAATCCTGTCTGTTATTATAGCTCCGACTCTGCCTCAGTTTCCAGATGGAAAGACTATCCTTCAATCCTTGGACTTGCCAGTTCTCAAATTATGTTATATTATTAAGACCAATCAATCAATCAATCAATCAATTAATCAAGCAAGCAAGCAACCAACCACCTAAACTCTGCTTCTCCCTTCCATAGACATGCATATACACACATACATATCTATACACACACACTTACACACACACACACACACACACACACACACACACACACACACGCACATGTATAAGAATGTTGTATCATATTGTTTCTATGTCTTCTGAGAACTCTGAATACTGTGGCAATGAGCAAAGTTAATTGATAAACACGGCACAGTTACCTGCTTACCTATATGCAAACTCACTGCATATAAGATACCTTATATATTATTCACTATTTGTGGGTTATTGGCAGGGACTTGAAAGACACGAACTGTTGTTCTCTTACAAGGTGGCTGCAGATCTGTGTGTACAAGATTCCTCCTCAGGCCTATGAATTAAAGTCAATATTTCATATCCATTTTTTGTTAGATAACAAATGTTTCATGTTCATTGATACATATTCAGGTACACTTAATGATCACTGTGTATAATCAGATTCGAAGGCATAAGATTTCTGAATTCATAGCCTTCATCTGCTTGAATTACCAATAGGCCCAAAAGTATAACTTTCATGTGAGTGTTTGTGGTGACTTTTAAAGGTTCATTTTTGTTAATGTATGTCTGTGTAAAAGAATGCCTCATGTGTTTGGATGATGGTAAAAGCCAGAAGAGGTAATCAGATTCCCTGGATCTACTTACAGGTAGGTGGTTGTGAGCTGCTCCATGTGGGTTATGGGAACCAAACTTTGGTCCAAAGGAACACTATCAAGAGCTCTTAACTGCTGAGCCATCTCTCTACCTACTCTCTTTTTAAAAATATCAAAAAAAGGCTTCTTTGTATTGAGAAAGGTTGAGGATCAAGAATAGATGGCAGCTGGCCTACAAGCACAAAATCTCTGGGCTTAGATATGAAATGGATGACATGAAATGTATTCCCTGTAATGGAGTCTAGAGGTTGACAAGCACACTCAGGGAACATTGGCTTTCCATAGAGATCAAAATAGCTTTAACACTGGTAACACTAGGGAAAGCAGCTTGTACACAGTGCTCAAATGGCCTATACTGGCACAGCCTAAGTGATTGTAGGACTGTTCCCTTCTCAGCTTTAGGAAGAGAATGCTGCTGGGATGTGGAGAATAAGACTGTGCTAGTACTGGCTTAGCCTGCTCAGTGCTTCTTGCTTTAAATCTGCCAATTAGGTCCTAAATTCTCTTCCCAGGAAAAGACCAAAAGGACCAAAAGGAATATCCCATTGTACAAGGTGAGGCACATGATAGTTCATCCACGAAATTATGGGGGGACTTTCTGTGTTAGTTGTAAAGAATAACTAAGGCACAATGCAACCTGCTCACTAAGCTTCCTAACTTTTTGAGGGGAAAAACTTCCAAATAAGTCATGGGTTGAACACATCAGAGCTTTGTGTAAAACAGTTTTTGTAAGGCAGAGCTCAGACATTTCCTAGCTGAGTCACAGAGGGCAGTTCACTTAAGCTCTCTATGCTTTGGTTTCTTTAGTTGTAATTTCAAGGCAATAGCAATCCACATATCAAAGATTGCTTTTCAAGTAAATGAATAAATAGATAAAATAGTTTATTAAAGTATCTGGAAGATAGCAATCAATTTCATTATGTTAAAAGCATTATATTAATAGAATAAATTGATGCACAGGTATTTAAAAATGACTTTGAACTAAACAAGGCCATTCAAAATGTTTCATGTTCCCATAGACCAAGCAGTAGTCAAAGAATACAGTGATGTGAATGTAAATATTCACTCTACTTAAGATCTCCAGATTCTGGTAAACGAAATATACTAGGAATCAATTGATAATGATAAAAATAATAAAGGAGATGAATTCAAGGGACAACACTGTGGTCATTAAGGTTTTTTTTTCAGTTGGAGTAATTTATTATAACAATAGGAAATTAATACAAGCTTATTATGATTAAATAGGCAATTGTTATCTTTTTCCTTTGCTATAGAAAAAATTTATATTTAGAATAACACATAGTGATACCACCCTACTAACATACTCAGAAAATATGTTTTTCTAAAGTCCACAAACTCATTTATTATGGTGGGAAAAAACCAAGATGGTAACATTACTTGAATATACATTATGAAGGCAAAATAAGCACGTATTACACAAGTCACCCTTTTATACTGGAATTAACAGAACACAGATGAGAGTGGAGTAAGGTCTGAGTGAATGAGTTATCTAGATATAGTAGGACTGAAGAACATATGATGGCACAGACTGTGGCTGTCTGCATAAGGCCAGCACAGGTTAAGCCCAACATGGTCTTACCACTGAAAGAGAGAAGTAGACAAGAGCTCCTATCCCTAAGCAAGCAGCTAGCACCAGTTGACATCTACTTGCAAAGGAAAAATTAGTTTCCCCCAACAGAGCCTCACTGGGTATATTAACTACACTGAATAGTAGGCCTCATGCTTAGAAGTAGATGGCCAACCCAAACCAAATTAAATGGTATTTTTTTACACTTTTTGTCTTGTGTTGCTTTGTTTGGGCATTTTTTTTGTCTTACTGGTCTTTGCTTGTATATTATGTTTTATGATTTTGTGTTTTTTATTTTAATTGTGTTTTAAATGTGTCTTAGTTAGGGCTTTAAATTTCTGTGAAGAGACATCATGACCATGGTAACTTTAAAAAATTTTTTTATTAAACTAATATAATTTATTTTAAAATATATAACTCAGTATTGATATTTTTAAGTCATCAAAAATAATTTATAATTGTGAAATGCCTCTTAAATATACATGATGTCTTCTGAAGCTAAAAGTAATATGCACACAAGCAGTTTAAAAATCAATTTGGAACATTAAACATGATAGAAAAGAGAATCTCTTATGAAGTCCTCTATGAAAGGAAATTGTGACAAGTCCCTGATTAGACATAAACCGTTCCATCTCCAATGGAGAATACTCAACGCAACTGTGGCTTCATAGAATGAATTGGGGAGTGTTCCCTCTGTTTCTAGTTTGTGGAATAGTATGAAGAGTATTGGTGTTAGGTCTTCTATGAAGGTCTGATAGAATTCTGCACTAAACCCATCTGGTTCTGGGCTTTTTTTTTTTTGGTTGGGAGACTTTTAATGACCACTTCTATTTCTTTAGTAGTTATGGGACTGTTTAGATGGTTTTATCTGATCCTGATTTAACTTTGGCATTTGGTGTCTGTCTAGAAAATTGTCCATTTCATCCAGATTTTCCAGTTTTGTGGAATATAGGCTTTCGTAGTAGGATCTGATAAATTTTTTAAATTTCCTCAGTTTCTGTTGTTATATCTTCCTTTTCATTTCTGATCTTGTTAATTTGGATACTGTCTCTGTGCCCTCTTGTTAGTCTAGCTAAGGGTTTATCTATCTTGTTGATTTTCTCATCATTAAGTTTATGTGTGTACTTGACTGGGTCAGGCAGTACCCAGATATTTGGTTGTGGACTTCTCCCTGAGAGTGTGCTGGGAGGCGAATAACCATAAAGTTGAAAGACTGAGCAAAACAATTTTGCTTTATAAAGGGGCCTCCTTGAACCAATTGAACGCCCGAATAGAATAAAAACAGGGAAGTTCTCTTGCCTCTTGCCTCACTGTCCTGAGAGCTGGACACATGCTTTTTACCTTGCTGTCAATCTCTTTTTTTTTTTTTTTTTTTTTACATTCAGAATACTTATTTATTGAGTGTACAGTTCTAATATTTGTTTAAGTTTTTTATTATTATTTTCTTTATTTACATTTCAAATGCTATCCCGAAAGTTTCCCATACCCCTCCCCCCACCTCTGTTCCCCTAC
>NC_034606.1:30183484-30191291 GCF_900095145.1 Mus pahari
TCTGTACCCCATTTTTTAATGGGTTTATTTGAGTTTTTGGAGTCCAGTTTCTTGAGCTCTTTGTATATATTGGATATAAGTCCTCTATCAGATTTAGGATTGGTAAAAATCCTCTTGCTGTCAATCTTAAGGTGAGAAACTTGCTTTTTCTCAGTCTCATGCCAGTGGCTTGAACTCCTTGCCGGGTGAGACAGCAGATCAGACTTGGGGGTGGGGATAGTCTAGGGAGCTAATTAAAACTGCCAGACTCTGAAGGGGAAAGAAAAACAGTGTTGGACTTTGGAGGGAGATGTGATCACTAGGGAAGGCCAATGTTGGGATGTTTTAAGACTAGATGGAAAGGGGAAAGAGAGGGGAGGGAGTGTGGCAAGAGGGGAGTGATCACCGCTCATGTTTTAAGGGTACCTGTGGAGTTGGAGGGCTGGATCCTTGATAAGGTTCATATGAGATCAGAGGGACCCTGCGACTCGTCTGCTGACCAGGCAGAAATTCAACTAGCATAGGATGGACCCAGGTAGTTGTACGGAGTTGTAGGAGGATACTGGGAAATTCCCACTCAGTGACTGACATCCTACTCCTCTGAGAAGTGCATGCCAGGTTATCTGCTAAGGTGAGGGCCAAGGGGTTCAAGGATGAGAGCCATGGGGCATATGGAAGTAGAAAAGAGGCAGACAGTTCCACTGGGGGAAAGGAGGAAGGATTACATGGCATATTTTCGCCGCAAAGGAGGAAGGATTGCATGACATATTTTGGCCCCAGAAAAGCTGGAGGCTTGGACAATGCTATGCACAAGGTCATAGCTTTTGGAGGAAGAGACGTAGATGATCACCTTTTCCTCTCTCCCAACTTCTTATCCTTTCACATAGGAGCAAACTGAGGGTCAGAGAGGATTGTGATTTCAGAAGCATGAAACCATCCACCAATAGAAAAACCTGCCATAAATCCATCTTGGTTCTCGGGCTCTTGACTGCCCTGCTAGCTTTTGGCTACCTGTCCAGCACATAGAGAAGATGTACATTCCTCGACTTTTCTTCCCCTCGCAGATGAAAGGGAGTGATCTCTGGGCTTCTGTAATCCGTGTCTTACTATGGTCAAGGTTGGATGCTTTTACTGCTAAATGAGGGGCAGCTCCCTGTTCCCTCCTCCTCTCTGGCAAACAAACAGCCCATACTTCCCAGACACTATTGAAGCAGCCCGATTCCCCTGAAGATGTGATTGACTTCTGAGGAGAATTCCAGAAGTGCTGACTAGGGAAGCAAAATGTGTGCTGTTTAAAAAAAAATAATAAATCAGTGGCTGGATGAGAATGTAATATTCAGAATAATAAAGTAGTTAGAAATCCAATGAAGTATGAACACCAAAAGCTCCTAGTGTACTGTGAATTATCTATCTATCTATCTATCTATCTATCTATCTATCTATCTATCTATCTATCTATCTATCTGTAAAGGGCAACTTCAACACATACATTGAAGGAAGGGCAGAGCAACCTAGAAAGTCTTAGCTAATCAGAATAAGTGAATACATTTCAAGGTGACATGGACTTTATATGAAAAAATAGAACACTCCCAGGTACCCAAGAGCTTCTGGCATTTCTGGCTCAGCAGGCATACAAGGAGACATGCAAATACAATATTTGCTGAAGGGGATCGACGTTATACTGGTGTGCAACCTTCTTTGTTTCTGATTCTTTTTCAAGCAGAGATCATCCTTTAGAGGAGCCCATGAAGGGCACTGTCTAAGTAAATTTATCACAACAATGTGGTTGTGGTCTCTTGAGAGCATGGGTGGTCAGCTGAAGTGCACTGTGAGGAAATTCATGCATTGTTCGGTTAATGAACTCTATTACGTGCTGGGCACCTTGAAGGCATAAAGGCATCCACGTGGTAAATGGAGTATTACAGATATACATGGGCCTGTGGTCTGAGAAGAAAGACAGATAAGATTGTATTTTATACACAGACACATGAATATGAGGGAATAATGTCTGCTCTGTGGGGAGGAAGCTGAAGATATAAGGGGTCTACACAGAAACCGTTAAGGCTTCAACCCTGCCTATCAGACATGGAACAGAGGCTGTCAGTCTGATGCTGCTGAGAAGAGAGCACTGGGCAATCCAGAGCTTGGACATGGTCCTGCGGTAGGATTTTTTTTTCTCTTGGAATTGTGATCACCAAAGAAGTGAAATCTCTTTAGCAATGAGGGTCCGAGAAGATCTACCATCAGCCAGGAGTCCAACTGTCTGAGAAATGTCCTTTCTCCTGTGTTTGATCCCTTCTCTTTTCTCAGCTCTGACATGGTACCCCATTATCTTTTCCATGGATGAGAGTTCTCCATGCTGTGGGAATCATGATGGCAGGCAGTTCCAGGCAAATGGTGTTCCGAGCTAGAAACAATCCTTTGAAGTTGGAATTGTTCTCTTCGGTTTCAGCAAAAACCCCAGGTTGGAAATCTGGCCCAGTCTGACTTGTGTGATCTTTTCTTACACCAATCAACATTGCCAACTTTATGAAATTCTAAGAGTGCTCAGAGTCAAAGCAGAAGCCCAGTGCTGTGTCTGAAGAGCCAAGGGTGTGCTTGACAGTGCCTACAGAGCTCAGGGAGTAGTTCGGGACTTTCTTTGAAGGTTGGTGTCATGACCAGAAAACCAGAGGAGGAATATGGGAAAGGCAAATAAAAATATCAAAACCAAATCAAAACACTAAGATGCCTACTTTACAGAACCGGGCCTATTTAGACACAAAGACATTGAAATGCTTGAGCCCCTCTAATGCAAGGTCTTTCTAATACTTTCCTGAACTCACAGAATACCCAGAGTCCCCAGGGACAACTGACCAAGGAGATTCCAGAAGAGGTGAATAACCTTGGAGACCCAGTAGCTCTAGGAACGTCCACAGTCACAAGGGTCAATATCTGACTCACTTGTCAGGAGGCCATACTTTCCTTGTGTTATTTTCATCCTTAAGATTTGAATCTGAGAATACGCAGCTAGTCATGACAGCTTTAATGCTATCATTACACTGTAGGGATAGCAAATGGATTCTGTCTTCATCCTGCTTCATTCAGGTTGCTATAGCAAAAACATCACAGCCCGAGTGGCTTATAAACAACACTCTAGGGGCTTCTCCCCCTTATTGAGGCAGGGTGTCTAAGACCAAGATGTTAGCTACCAAGTAAGGTAACTTTAGGGACAAACTCCTATAGTAACACACTTAGAAAGTGTGCTTCCTTTTTTGGTTTTTCCTGCCAAAACTTCAAACAAAACTAAGTATTCCCAGAAACTTTTCTCTCTGTTATTTTTATCCTTCTCAATGTGTGCTCAATGACCTTGAGTTTGCTTGTATCTGCTTTTTGCTTCTTCAACAATGACCTGAAGCTGAGGATGACTAGGGCTATGCTCCTTAACTAAGCATGCTCAGGAATGTGCCCAGATCTAAAGTGGTTTCCCATATAAATATGCATAGGCTCTCTAAATAGAATCCCATGACACTCTTATTTGAGGACATTGTTTTGGAAATAACTCTTGTGCACTCCTTTGTTCAAATACATTTTCCTCTACTCTTGGTTTTTGGTCATACTTGTTTTGGGCTTTATTCTCACCTAGACATAAACATATAGCATTAAGTCACAAAGACAAAGACAGCAAAGACAGATTCAGTATCTTCTGAAGGCCCTCTTTCTGGTTCACAGATGAAGCAATATTTTTCTAAAAATTAATATATATATATATATTTCAATCATGTATACCCTCCAGTTCTCTTCTTTTCTTATTCTAACTTTATATTCCTAATTTCATATAGTCTTAAAAACAAACAAGAATTCACAGAGTGTTACCTGTATATATATCAGTCCTACAGAACCATCAACTTGGAACATGGGTAGACTTTCTGAAGTAAATGATTCTTCCTCCCCAAGAAACCATCAGCTGCCACTAGTTCCTTGGTATGACTAGAACTTCACGATTGGTGCTGGGATTGTGGATGTGGTGATCTTGTGCATGCAGTTACAGTTGCTGTGAGTTCATGTATGGTGTTGCTGTGCCTGCTCTTCTGCAGACATCCACTCCCTTTAGCATTTATAGCCTTTTCACTCCTTCCATCATGATTTCTAAGCCTTGAGGGGAAGTGGGTGTATTGATGTCCCATTTAGAGTTGAGAATTGCACCGTCTCTTATTCTCTGCATAGTGACCAGTTGTGGGTCTCAGTATTAATCATGAATACACATTCTTGCTATAACAACAAGAGAAAGGTCAAGGAAGTCTTTTCTGGAGCACTAACTCTATTTCATTCATGTAACCTCTATTCTCATGGCCTTCTTCTTTCCTAGTGACTCTACCTTTTTCTATAATTGTCATAAGATTCAGCATATAGTTTTGTGGAGATGCAGACATTCAGACTGTAAGGAAGAGAAAGGAACAAATGGGGGCATCAGTGTTTAACACACATTATCTCAATGCAGAGGCTTGTGATTAAAAGAAAAAGGCAAAGGAGTCAATTCTCTACACTGGTTGTATATGGAATCCAAGGACCAATATGAAGTCAGGTCCTAAAGGTGACTTAGCCATTTTGAAGTGAGGGCAGATCTGTGCAGTAGGTAGCAGGGCAGATGAAGTTAAATACCAGTAGGCTCCAGAAAGCACAAGACAGTCATCTAATTATTACCAGCAACAGACTTTCTGCCTGGGGCTGGGCTTCTATATGTGCTTGGAAGTATGTTGCTGAAGTGAGCTTAATACGCACAGAAAGGGTAGGACAGAATGGACATATGGTAGATTTTTGTAAAAAAAAAAAAAACAAAACAAAAACCAGAACAATAAGGCTGTTAGAATAATTATCTTTTTTGCATAAAATCCCCTTTCCTCTTTCTTCCCACCTCCTAGACATAAAGTTAATGCATGCTATGCTTTCATTTGTAGAGTGGAAACTTACTGGCTAAGACTCACTAACAAAATAAGTTTAGGAATAAAACATAGATCTTGAAACACTATGAGTTTACCTGTACTAACACCTCAATTGACAGGGAAAGTACAAGATCTAGTGACAGAGGAGCCCCGCTTTCTTCTCAGACAGGAGAAGCAGTGCTTAGCAAACATCTGGCAGCTACATCAGTCCACGACCTCATCTCTAGGTGTAGGATTCTCGCTGTGTCATCTTTCAAGTGAAGGATGGTATGAAACACAACCTGTCTGATGTACAAAGAGTAACACTTGACTCCAAAGCCCAACTATACTCACTATATGGCTCTTGGGGGAAGTTACTACTAGGAAAGTGTGCAATTATAAAGATTAAATTAGCTCATGCTAATAACAATATTATATTAAAAGAATGTGCTCAATAAAATTCAATTTAAAATCTAAATAAATAGTTAAGGAACAGAGTTTAGAATATGCCCAAAGAATATATCATGATCAAGTTGGGTTTATTGAAGTAAGGTTAGCTAAATATCAGGAAAAAGCACATGATTCATTACAGCACAGATTAGAGAAGAAAGATTATATCATTAGATGCTAACATCAGCATTTTATAAGTTAGGTAATTAAGAAAAAACATTTCTTTCCTTGGGCCTGATACACAGTAAGTGCTCAAGTAATAGTAGCTATTGTCAACCCAGTACCATGATTGATCTGCAGCAGTAGGTTATACCAAGTCACAGGGTGTCATGAAGGTGGCCACTATTTCTTGGAGTATTTCTTGGGCTGTATTTCAAAACATTGTTGACCAATTGGATAATGTTGAGAAACTAAACATGCTAATTTTATATGCTCATCAGTTCCCACCCAACCCTCTTCTCAGGCTCAGAGTTATTTCAAACTTCATTAAGACAACATTTCAGCCTCCATGAAGCAGAAATGAGGCCATAGGAATCTAGTGTAGTAGCCACTGGGCTTGGCAGATTTTCCAGGCAGCGATTACTTAAATGTGTTCAGGGCCCTTGGTATGAACCTTTGCTTTGTCCCACTTTGTCCAAGTGCCAGTGTGAATGCCTCCATGGCAGATCTCTGGTTCAGGTTCAGGTTAAAAGGCAGCCAAGAGTCTATAGTCACTCTAGTCATATGCTTCTAGCCTGAAATTTTCAGGATAGGGAAGGCCAAGGTAAAAAGGGATTTATGGTCAATTTATAAGGAGACTCTTGTAGAAAAGAGGAAATGCTAAAACGAGGAAACTAAGTGTAAAAATTATGAACCGGCATGCAAGCCTTCTTTTTAGACTACTATGGTAGGAAAGACTTAAGAATTCTTGCACAGAAGGTCATGTTTCCTCAACAAAGAGATAGATTCAACACTTTTAAAAATAAATTTATTTGCTACTCATGTTTTATTTGAGATGACTTTAAATTTTTATACAAATCCCAAGAACTGTCTACCTAATCGTCACAATCTACTTTCTAGGGAGAAACTCAACTTTTGCTAGTCCTGGGGCATTCCAATGACACCCAAGTGACAACTTAGTGAAGTCACAGTTACAGTTACCCTTTGGTGATATGTCTCATCCAGCTACCTCCAAGGAGGAAGAGCTCCTCAACCTGCCTTGGCATTTATAACATCAAACAATTTTTCTTTTCTTTAAAATATAACATTTCATTACAAAAGTTTATAGCAGCAAATATGCCAGTTAGTAATGAAGCTTGGAAGTAGATAGTAGCCAAGTTCAAGGACACTTACACATCTTAAACAAAAAAATCAAGTCTTCTTGGATGCTGAGAGTTTATAAAAATACCTAAGCACCATGGAGCATGTATGTTGTAGAGTGTCCTTCTGTCTGAGTATGTTTGATGAAGCGCAATGACTGGTTTTAGATTATCCATTTTGGGTAGGAATTCCCAGGAGGATACTGGGACCTTGCACTGTGTTTCATGTGGAAACTGCTGCTCCTTTAACCATTGCTGATGTCAGCACTCAGCACTGGGTAGAGGTGTCTTACTGTTGTAGTTGTAGTTTTGAGGCAGAGTCTGGCTGTGAAACCCAGGCTGCCCCCAAACGAATTATCATAATGTCTCAATTTTTAGAGACCTGAGATTTAAACATATACATATTGTATAATTTATATGTATGTAGTAACTATATTGGTAAGGAGATAACTTATGAACATATAAATATCTTCTTCCCTCTTATTTATTTAATTTTTAAATTATATTTTTCTATTTTCTCATCTACGAGTACCAATGGTTTTTTTTTTTCTTAATTAATTTCAGAACTGGAGAGGCTGACTTTCAAGTTTTGCAGCTCTTTCTAAATTATTAGTCTCCATTATAACATCAAGGAGATCATTCAGTCTTTATGATTTTCCATCATTCATTCATTCATTCATTCCTTCACATGTTCCTATCAATGGCAAGATGTAGGTTCTTACTTTGTTCATTAATATACCACCCATTATTGTTGATACTTGTATTTATTTTTATATTCAAGTTGCCTCAGATTTAGCCAGTGGGATTTCTTCAAAGCTGGATTTGCCATCTTTCTGATTCACCTCCCTAATCTTTTTTTATTATTATTTTCTTTATTTACATCTCAAATGCTATCCCGAAAGTTCCCTATACCCCCACACCCACCCCTGCTCCCCTACCCACCCACTCCCACTACTTGGCCCTGGCCTTCCCCTGTGCTGGGTCATTGTCATAGGCAGGGTTCCTATTCCTGCACAAACATCACGACCAAGAAGCAAGTTGGGGAGGAAAGGGTTTGTTTGGCTTACTTTTCCATACTGCTCTTGATCACCAAAGGATGCAGGACTGGAACTCAAGCAGGTCAGAAAGCAGGAGCTGATGCAGAGGCCATGGAGGGATGTTCTTTACTGGTTTGCCTCC
>NC_034606.1:30191302-30203151 GCF_900095145.1 Mus pahari
TCATTACTCTCTGCAGGGAAGCTCTCCTCTATCAGGGAAGGTGCACAGAGGCCTGGCATTCAGATCTGCCTCTGTGCACCTTTCTTTGCTTCTGTGTGTCCCAAAGCTGTGCAGCTTCTGTGATCCACACTCTAGCCAGCGCAGACTGGAGCCTAAGGGAACTGGAGCAGAGGTGGCTCTCCTGCCAGCTCAGGGCTTGAGACTCCTCCCAGGTGGACATCCCTCCTCGGGCGGGAAAGGTGCTGGATGTCTGGAGCCAGAAAAGGAGTCTGTCCCAGCAGCTGTGTTGCTTCTGCAGGCTGCCCTCTCCCCAGCAGTGTACCTGAGCAAAGATGGCCCTCCTACTGGTTCAGGCCCCAAGACTGCTTCTGGGCAGACACCCCTCCTTGGGCGGGAAAGACACCGGATTACTGGTGCCAGAAATGGGATCTTTCCCAGAAGCTGTGTTGCTTCTGCAGGCCACCCTCTCCCTGGCAGTGCACCGGAGCAAAGAAAGCTCTCCTACTGGCCCAGGCCTTGAGACCCCTCCCGGGCGGGCACCCCTCCTCAGGTGGGAAAAGTGCTGGATGACTGGAGCCAGATAAGGAGTCTGTCCCATCAGCTGTGTTGCTTCTGCAGGCCTCCCTCTCCCAGGCAGTGCACCAGAGCAAAGATGGCTCTCCTTCTGGCTCAGGCCTTTACCTCCCTAATCTTTTGAGCACTTCGGACATTATTGGCATCAGTGTTGGTATTTCTACTACCTTTTGATACTCCAGATATACCTTCTGTGTCCTCTGACTGATTCCTGGGTTGGGTTTTTGTTTAAGGGGCATTCTTCTGTTGTACAGAAATGGCTGTTTAGAAAATGAGGTATCATGAGAGGTGCTCATTGTTGCCCATGTGTCCCCCATTCCAGGCTCTCTCAGTCTTTAACTCAATGCCATGTTTCATTCTAGACTTTTCTTTTACTATCTTCCTTTGTGATAGTGAGATGCCAGACCTTGTTGTCCTCAAATATTTACTTATTTGTTCATAGTCCTTCCTTTTCCATCCCAATTATGACCAGCATCCTAACTTTGCTAAGCCAACATCTTTCTTGGCCACATCCCTCACTTGATCTTAATCCCCAAAGTACCATCTTTCCCATTTAGCCTGCCAAATGGATTTCTGGACTAAATTATTCAGGAAGAAAGAAAGACATATAAATCCAGTTTAGAGATGCATATGCAGAGTTGGTTATGCTCATAAATAGCCAATAGAATCTATATATGTGATATCATAAATAACATGTTATTCTTGTATAGTCGGTGTAACTGACCATGTATATGTGTCTTGCATGCATTATTAAATAAGCAGATAATTCTACAAATGTTGAAAAAAAAGTACATCATTATGTGTCACAACATCACATATAAGAGCCCCAAATTAAAAGTAAATGCTTAGTAGTGATGATGCATAAATCTAGTGTATCAAATTAAGATTGTATAGATTTATATTTTGTTCTAGAAAATGCCAGCTATGTAATAATAAAAGTAAAGAGTATGCCTAAGAGAAAATATGCCTTTCCTTAAAATATATGTATATATTAATTAATGGATTTTTGTTTGTGTGTGGCATAAGTCAGAAAACGACCTCAGGGAGTTAATTCTCTCTTTCTACCATATATAGGCCCCGGGGATCAAATTCAGGTCATCAGGCTCCATAACAAGCACTTTAACTTGCTGAACCATCTTTATTATTATTAATTATTTTCTTTACATTTCAAATGTTATCCCCATTCCTGGTTTCCCCTCCAAAAAACCCATGCCCTACCCCCTCTCCTACTCACCATCCCACCCACTCCTGCTTCTGCCATTGGAATTCCCTTAAACTGGGACATGGAACCTTCACAGGACCAATGGCCTCTCCCCCCATTGATGACCGACTAGGCCATCCTCTGGTACACATGCAGCTGGAGCTATGAGTCCCACCATGTGTTTTCTTTGGTTGGTGGTTTAGTCCCAGGAAACTCTGGGAGTAGTGGTTAGTTCATATTGTTGTTTCTCCTATGGGGCTGCAAACGCCTTCAGCTCCTTGGGTACTTTCTCTGGATCCTTCATTGGGGACTCTGTGCTCAGTCCACTGGATGACTGTGAGCATCCAATTCAGTATTTGTCAGGCACTGGCAGAGCCTCTCAGGAGACAGTTATATTGGGCTCCTGCCAACAAGCTCTTGTTGGCATCCACAGTAGTGTCTGAGTTTGGTGGTTGTATATGGGATGGATCCCCAGGTGGGGCAATTTCTGGATGATCATTCCTTCTGTCTCTGCTTCACATTATGTATCTAGCTCCTTTCATGGGTATTTTGATCCCCTTTCTAAGAAGGATCGATGTACCCACACTTTGGTCTTCCTTCTTGATTTTCATGTGTTTTGTGAATTTTATCTTGTGTATTTTGAGTTTCTGGCCTAACATCCACTTATCAGTAAGTGCATATCATGTGTGTTCTTTTGTGATTGGGTTACCTCACTCAAGGTGATATCCTCCAGATCCATCCATTTACTTAAGAATTTCATAAATTCATTGTTTTTAATAGCTGCATAGAACTCCTTTGTGTAAATGTACCACATTTTCTGTATCCATTCCTCTGTTGAGGGACATCTGGGTTCTTTCCAGTTTCTGGCTATTATAAATAAGGCTGCTATAAACATAGTGGTGCATGTGTCCTTATTACATGTTGGAACATTTTCTGGGTATATGCCCAGGAGTGATATTGCTGGATCTTCCAGTAGTACTATGTCCAATTTTCTGAGGAACTGCCAAACTGATTTCCAGAGTGGTTGTACCAGCTTGCAATCCCATCAGCAATGGAGGAGTGTTCTTTCTCCACATCCATGCCAGCATCTGCTGTCACCTGAGTTTTTGACCTTAGCCATTCTGACTGGTATGAGATGGAATCTCCAGGTTGTTTTGATTTGCATTTCCCTGATGATTAAGGATGTTGAGCATTTTTTTAGGTGCTTCTCAGTCATTTGGTGTTCCTCAGTTGAGAATTCTTTGTTTAGCTTTGTATCCACTTTTAGTAGAGTTATTTGATTCTCTGGAGTTCAACTTCTTGAGTTCTTTGTATATATTGAATATTAGCCCTCTATTGGGTTTAGAATTGGTAAAGATATTTTCTCAACCTGCTGGTTACTGTTTTTTCCTATTAATAGTGTCCTTTGTCTTAAAGAAGCTTTGCAATTTTATGAGATCCCATTTGTCAATTCTTGATCTTACAGCACAAGTCATTGGTGTTCTGTTCAGAAATTTNTCNCCTGTGCCCATGTGTTTGAGGCTTTTCCCCACTTTCTCCTCTATAAGTTTCAGTGTATCTGGTTTTATGTGGCGGGCCTTGATCCACTTGGACTTGAGCTTTGTACAGGAAGATAAGAATGGATTGATTTGCCTTATAAATGCTAACCACCAGTTGATCCAGCACCATTTATTGAAAATTCTGTCTTTTTTCCACTGCATGGTTTTAGCTATTTTGTCAAAGATCAAGTGTCCATAGGTGTGTGGGTTTATTTCTGGGTCTTTAATTCTTTTCCATTCATCTATCTGTCTGTCACTGTACCAGTACCACACAGTTTTTATCACAATTGCTCTGTAGTACAGTTTGACTTCAGGGATGGTAATTCCACCAGAGGTTCTCTTATTATTGAGAATAGTTTTTTGCTATCCTGGTTTTTTTGTTATTCCAGATGAATTTTCAAATTGCACGTTCTAACTCTGTGAAGAATTGAGTTGGAATTTTAAGGGGATTGCATTGAATCTGTAGATTGCTTTCCAAAGATGTCCATTTTTTTACTAAATTAATTCTGCCAATCCATGAGCATGGAAGATATTTCCAACTTCTGAGATCTTCAAATTCTTTCTTTAGAGACTTAAAGTTCTTATCATACAGATCTTTCACTTGCTTAGTGAGTCACACCAAGGTATTTTATATTATTTGTGACTATTGTGAAGGGTGTTATTTCTCTAATTTCTTTCTCAGCCTGTTTATCCTTTGTGTAGAGAAAGGCCACTGATTTGCTTGAGTTAATTTTATATCCAGCTACTTTGCTGAAGTTGTTTATCAAGTTTAGGAGTTCTCTGGTGGAATTTTTGGAATCACTTAAGTATACTATTATATCACCTGCAAATAGTGATATTTTGAATTCTTCCTTTCCAATTTGTATCCCTTTGATCTCCTTTTGTTGTCTAATTGCTCTGGCTAGGACTTTAAGTACTATATTGAATAGGCAGGGAGAGAGTAGCCAGCCTTGTCTAGTCCCTGATTTTAGTGGGATTGCTCAAGTTTCTCTCCATTTAGTTTGATGTTGGCTACTGTTTTGCTGTATTTTGTTTCTACTATGTTTAGGTATGAGCCTTGAATTCCTGATCTTGCCAAGACTTTTATCATGAAGGGGTGTTGTATTTTGTCAAATGCTTTCTCAGCATCTAATGAGATGATCATGTAGTTTTTGTCTTTGAGTTTGTTTATATAGTAGATTATGTTAATGGATTTCTGTATATTGAACCATCCTGGCATCCCTAGGATGAAGTCTAGTTGATTGTGATGGATGATTATTTTGATGTGTTCTTGGATTGAGTTTGTGAGAATTTTATTGAGTATTTTTGCATTGATATTCATAAGGGAAAATGTCTGAAGTTCTCTTTCTTTGTTGGGTCTTTGTGTGGTTTAGGTATTAGAGTAATTGTGGCTTCATAGAATGAATTGGGCAGAGTACCTTCTGTTTCTATTTTGTGGAATAGTTTGAGGAGTATTGGTATTAGGTCTTTTTTGGATAGAACTCTGCACTAAACCCATCTGACCTTGGGTTTTTTTTGGGGGGGGGTTGGGAGACTATTAAGGACTGCTTCTATTTCTTTAGAGGTTATGTGACGGTTTATATTATTTATATGATCCTGATTCAACTTTGGTACCTGGTATCTGTCTAGAAAATTGTCTATTTCATCCAGATTTCCCAGTTTTGATGAGTATAGGCTTTTGTAGTAGGATCTGATGATTTTTTTGAATTTCCCCAGGTTCTGTTGTTATGTCTCCCTTTTCATTTCTTTTTGTTGGTGGTGGTGGTAATTAGGATTACCTCTGTCCTCTAGTTAGTCTGGCTAAGGGTTTATCTATTTTGTTGATTTTCTCAAAGAACCAACTCCTGCTTTGATTGATTCTTTGTATCGTTATTTTTGTTTCCACTTGGTTGATTTCAGCCCTTAGTTTTATTATTTCCTGCCTTCTACTCCTCTTGGGTGAATTTGCTTCTTTTTGTTCTAGAGCTTTCAGGTGTGCTGTCAGGCTGCTAGTGTATGCTCTCTTTAGTTTCTTTTTGGAGGCATTCAGAGCTATGAGTTTTCCTCTTAGGAATGTTTTCATTGTGTCCCATAAGTTTGGATATGTTGTGGCTTCATTTTCATTAAACTGTAAAAAGTCTTTAATCTATTTCTTTATTGCTATCATGACCAAGGTATCATTGAGTAGAGTGTTGTTCAGCTTTCACGTGAATGTTGGCTTTCTATTATTTATGTTATTGAAAATCAGCCTTAGTCTGTGGTGGTCTGATAGGATGTATGAGATAATTTCAGTATTTTTGTATCTGTTGAGGCCATTTATATGGTCAATTTTGGAGAAGGTACCATGAGATGCTGGGAAGAAGGTACATCTTTTCATTTTAGAATAAAATTTTCTATAGACATCTGTTAAATCCATTTGTTTCATAAATTCTGTTAGTTTCATTGTGTCTCTGTTTAGATTTTGTTTCCACGATCTGTCCATTGAAGTCTCCCACTATTATTATGTGTGGTGCAGTGTGTGTTTTGAGCTTTAGTAAAGTTTCTTTTATGAATGTGGATTCTTTTGCATTTGGAGCATAGATGTTTAGAATTGAGAGTTCATCTTGGTAGATTTTACATTTGACAAGTACAAAGTGTCCCTACTTGTCTTTTTTTTTTTTTTTTTTTTTTTTAAATTTTAGGTTGAAAGTCGATTTTATTTGATATTAGAATGGCCACTCCAGCTTGTTTCTTTAAACCATTCACTTGGAAATTTGTTTTCCAGTCCTTTACCCTGAGGTAGTGTCTGTCTTTGTCCCTGAGGTGGGTTTCCTGTATGCAGCAAAATGTTGGGTCCTGTTTACATAACCAGTCTGTTAGTCTATGTGTTTTTATTAGGGAATTGAATCCATTGATATTAAAAGATATTAAGGAAAAGTAATTGTTGCTTCCTGTAAAAATATGGAACGCTTCATGAATTCGCATGTCATCCTTGCGCAGGGGCCATGCTAATCTTCCCTGCTTTGTTCCAATTTTCATATATGTGCTGCTGAAGTGAGCACCTGAACTATCTTTATAGCTCCCCTTGTGCATGTTTTTAAAGACTCTTTATAGAGAAAGACCTCAGAGACATTTCAACACATATTGTATTTGTAGTTTGTATGTTTTTTAATCATTGGAGCAGTTTATTTTACTTTTTGTTTACTGTGGATTCAAGAATGAAATATATATATATATATATATATATATATATATATATATATACCAATCATTGGATCCTAAATTCTCTCTGGAAAAAACGCATTGTTTCCATAAACCTGGAGTAAATCTACTGACAATTTCTGCCAAGCTCACTGCTGAGAATGAAAGATATAACAGGCATTCTAATCTGCAGGACACTGTGGCAAAGCCAAGTACTATTAAGATAGCTTTTAAAATCATTACATGATCAACATTGCCATCACCATCTTTCTGATTATTGGTATCAACCCCATTTCTTGCTAACAACCACTGTTTTCTAGAGTTAGAAGAAAATCTACAAATTCTCTTTCCATTTGCTTTGGAGTCAGAGAGAAGAATTTGGATAGCAGATTTCCCAAAGGATCCTACAATCTGGATGAGAAAGTCATGCCCCAGCCCCTTGCATAATTCAACAGATAACTAGAACCAGGGGCTGTGTGTAGAAAGAATTCCTACTGGCCAGAATCTACAGCCAGCAGCTCAAGGTCAGTGACTTGCTGGATTTGGAGCAGGGTAAGGTCTCAGAGGCTGCAATAACTTTTCCCTGATAGACTGTGATAGTACATTGTTAATTGCTTTTCAAATGCTGTGACTGGGTTTATTCACACTTCATGGTATGTCTCAAGTGCAAGTTTAGAAACCAATTAGAAGGCGAAAAGGGATGCTGAGGAAAAAATCCACTTTGTTTATATTTTTAGAGATGCTGCATAACTTTACAGGCTCTAAAAGACTTTATCCAAGATGTTAATATCACCAAGACAAATATATGAACGTGTGGGCATAGATGTATGTCACCCTCTTTGGCTTTCATCCCAGCATCTGGGAAGCAAAGAAATATCAACCTCATGGCAATATGCTCAGCACGGGGGCATGGAATTATTCTATTTTGCTCACTAACATATTTCAAGGGCCTAGAATAGTGGTGCTAAGGGTACATAGCAGGAACTTAAAACATACTGGATATGCAATAGCCCCCATTCTCCCTTTCAGTGTGGAAAAATGCTAGATTTCTTTTTTGGACACATGGGGATTTTGTCCTCAGTATCCACATTAGAATATGTTAGTAATAAACTATTGACCCACACAAACATGCAGGAGGGATTTGTAGGGTTTGACAGTGGGACATCAGAGTCCCTGTCTATAACCTCAGGGAAACATTTGGCATCTAGCCTCTCTGTCTTTTGGGATTTTTTAGATTCCTAACTTATTGAGTGTTCCTCCTCTTCAGGATTAACAGGCTTCCAAGCTGTGCTTTTGAAACCTTCCCACAATATGCTCCTAAGGATGGAGTCAGTTTATAGGCTGCTTAAGTGACAGATTTTTCTGAGCCTATGTTGAAAGCAAGTGGGTTTCCTCTATTATTTATTTTTTTTAATGATTTGCCTTTAACTATGTGTATTTAGATATAAAATTGAGGAGGCTTCCTCCCAAGATAGTCATAACATTCTTCCATCAAGAATCATCAAAAGCTGGCCTCTGGTCACTTTCTGTTCTCCCTGTTTATGGTTATCCATCATTGTCACATTCTCTTCTTCCCCTAGAGGTGACTAATGTCCTTCTGATATCCATGGTCTGGATTTCTGGACATGATGCCTGCATTTGCTGTGCTTTCTGCCTAAAATAGCAATCCCATTCATTTATTTACTTATATATTTTATAATGAACTCCCTCTAGTTAGATATTTTCCTCTCAGTTCATTCCTGTAACAGAAGGGAGATAGCCACACCCTGTGCTCCCAATACCTTTGGCTTTAGTGAGAATTCACTAACCTATGTTGCTGCTTCTAGGTAGGATTCATTCTTAGTTTTCTTTCTGTTAGGTCTCATTGCCAACCCATCTCGGTGCTGGGCAGACTACACTGTCTTACTCTATATTTATTCTGAGCATTTAATCCTGCTTCTTCTATACTCAAGTTGTTCTATAAACAAGTTCTTATATTCTAGGGCCTTCAAGAATAAATTGTCAGGACAGTAGATTTGTTCCCTATTCATTTGGGGTTAAAAAATACTTTAGTTAAAAATTTATGCAACACTATAATTTGGATCTTATATAGTGTCCCCCAGAGTCCATAGGTTGGATGCTTGGCTGGGGTGCTAGTGAGAAATAGATATTTTATGAGGAAGAGCCTAAGGAAGGAAGTTAGGGCATTGAGAAAAAAACAATTGGAATTTTAGAGGTACTAACCACCTCTGAGACACAGTGATATGAGCAGGTTGGCTTGACAAGTTTTCCACTGTGATGTGCTGCTGTCCTAACACAGGCTGAAATCAATAGGCCAACGGAGCATGGGTGGAAACCTCCAAATCTGTGAAGCTAAACAAAGCTTTATTCTGTATATTTTACGTATCTCAGACGTTGTCATGTCACAGTGAAATGGTGAGCATCACAGGTGATGAATGCCTAAATAAAAGATAATTTATGTAACTTATTTATGAATTAATATTATCTGTGAACTCGGCATGGAGGCACACATCTATAGTCCCAGCTCTTGGGAGGTTGAGGCAGGAGGATCCTCATGAGTTTGAAGCTAGACTGTGATATGTAACAAAATCTGGTCTTAAAATTCATATTCAGAAGGTGTGGGCACAGGAGACTGTACCCTGCACTTCTCCTGGACAGCATGGTAGATCTGGACCTGGTTGCCTGGACACAGGACAGCTTTCTGAGGATGTGAGAGCAGGAGAGTTGATCCTTCCCCCTTGCTGGTTGTGGCAGGTAGGAGAGCTGGCCCTGTCCCTCACTTAGGCAAAGCGGGAGAGCTGGCTCTGGTGACACAGATGCAAGACAGTTTGGGGGCTAAAAAACTCAGCTAATTACCCAGTCCCAGATCTAGCTCATCGATTTGGTCCATCCCCAAACCTACCCCATATGAACTGCTGGAGGGGGTGAAGGGGCCAGTCATGCAGAACCAAAGCCGCATGATCTCCATGACACAGGTCGACAACAGGATATCAGAGAGGTACCTCAGTGAAGATCCAGTACAGTTAGTGTAGTAGAAGTCTGAGGCTTTAAATTAGACCAATGACTCATTGCAATGAACATTTGCAAGTAAAGCTGTTTGGGTAGAAGTGCATACTGTGTGACACACTGTGACACACCTTGGCTTCCATGTAGTGTTTTGTTTTTTTTTAATTTTAATTTTTTGTTTTCTTTTGAATGGGGAGGTTGCAAGGCTGGAGGGCAGATCTGGAGGTATGGGGAAATGAATGGAATTGTGGTACATGATGTGAAATTGACAAAGAATCAATAAAAAGTTTTTTAAAACTCCGACTTTCGATATACTAGGTGTCCCAAAACTTGTGGTGAGTATTAAGGTAACCAAAACATATAAGTTTCCTGGAATTTCCCACTAGAGCTGTTAGCAGAGAGGGGGTCAGTGTGTCATGTCCCTCCTCCCTCCTCCTCTCTAGTTTCTACCATCAAATGCTGAAGGCTTAGCCATCAGTGCAGCAAGTGATTTATAGTGATCTTGGAAGTATTGTGTGATTTTTACCATCAACAATGTCTTAAAAATTCTATAAATACTCATTATTCTATAAGGATTCTTCTCATATGTGGACTCAAAGATAAACAATCTTACACCTCATAGAAATGGGTTTGCATTGACTTTATTTACCACTCTGGTGAGGGGCGATCCTTTCTTAGCCTGTGTGAAGAATGCCCAGGGCTTTCACAACAACTTAATTCTGAAACGGTATTGACTGAGGCTAGCAATGGATCCATGGGGGCTCAATGAGGCATTCATCACCTCCCAACAGACAGTAATGACAGCAATAAATATCGGAAATCTCAGCTGAAACAGAAAGATAAATATACCTGCTGACAAGGATGTTTGAGATGACTCTTTAAGACTGCCATAAGTCCACCCGCAACAGTCAGATTCTGAAACTCTGCCAGGGAAGTGCCTTTAGACAGATGCAAACTGCTTGGGTCTGTTCTTTGCAAAGACCAGAAGTACCTGGGAGTTCGTATCATCTTGGACATAGCTTTACATCAGTGTCAGGACCGTAACCCCCTTGCTCTCCGATCGGAACAGCTTTGAGTATGATCCGGGTCATCTTCATAACTCCCTATGGAATTGAGTTCCAGTTTTCTTCTGCCACATGTTGCTTCATAATGGGCCTTGCTTGGCTTCTCTCACTTCCATTCCCATGCCCTCATCTTCCTATTTTTTTTGTCCTGAGAAGTCTTTCTAATAAACACTATCATATGTGCTTTTGTGTCAGGATATGCTTTTGGGTAACTCAATCTATGAAAATGCTTTCCAATGCAAATAGAAAGATGATCCTCCATTAGGATTACTAACTCAAGTGAGCGGTTGGTAGGGCCTTGTGAAATTATACAGATGAACTACTAAAACTCTAGAAAGCACCAAAGTCTCTTTCCTCTTGTCATCTTGAACTCTCAGATTCTCAGATCACCTTTTCTGACTACCATGTCTGAAGTAGACCCCATGCCCCCTTCTTCTACAGTACACCACCTTGCTGCTGTCCTTCAGGTACACGCTGTAGCTTGAAATGATTGAATCTATCTGTGCTTTTGACTTTTCTACCTTTCTATAGACTATAAAGCCCTTTTTGATCAAGGATCATTTGTTAGGAAAGCTACCTCATTTGTCCCTGTTCCTGATATGTGTTCTGTTACTAGTCCGACCATTGGGTAGAATTTATTGAATGGGTAGAAATTACATGTGACCTTGTCCCTCCCATTGTCCACCGAGTGACCTTTGCTGAAGTTGTGGATATATATATATATATATATATATATATATATATATATATATATAATTAAAAACAATTATAAAGGTTTAATCTATAGAAATCCACCTGGTCCAAATAAAGGAAACAGATGATGCACATATATTTATAGGGATGCTGAGCCTGGGACAAGCCAGCCAGTCAACAGATTGTGCCTGACAAGTCTTCATGGAAGGTGTGGAAGCTTTGAACTCAAAGTGTTGTTCTCATTCCTGGAAAATACAAACATTCTTTTCCCCTGAGTCAGACTGTCCTAATATAACTGTTAGGCTAGGAGAGGGAGAGGAGGGAGAGGGAGAGGGAGAGGGAGAGAGAGAGGGAGAGAGAGAGAGGGAGAGGAGCGCACACTAGCTTTGGGCGTTGTACATTAACCACCACAGCAACTAGATCTCCTAAGCAGCAGAAACAAGGTTAAATTTTGAAATCTTTAACCCACTTGGATGGAGGGGCTAGAATTAATTTCTTTCTTTCTTTCTTTCTTTCTTTCTTTCTTTCTTTCTTTCTTTCTTTCTTTCTTTCTTTCTTCTCTCTCTCTCTCTCTCTCTCTCATGTATGGGAGAGCCTATGGAGACCAAAAGAGAA
>NC_034606.1:30203176-30225862 GCF_900095145.1 Mus pahari
ACTTGGATGGAGGGGCTAGAATTAATTTCTTTCTCTCTCTCTCTCTCTCTCTCTCTCTCTCTCTCTCTCTCTCTCTCTCTCTCTCTTTCTTATGTGAGTATGTGTGTGTGTCCCATGTATGGGAGAGCCTATGGAGACCAAAAGAGAAGGTCAGATCCCTTGGAGTTATAGCAGCTTTGAGCTGCTGTGAGTGAGTGCTGGGAACTGAACTCTGGTCCTCTGGAAGAGCAGGAAGTGCTTTTAACCTCTGAGCCAACTCTTCATCCTCAGAAAAGAATTTCTTAAAGTATATTTCATAGAACACAGCTTCCACAATACACTAGTAGGATTCCACAGAAGCCAAATTTTGGCATTCGAAATGGCTTTACAATTGCCTCCTAATTCAGCGATGATGTCACTCCTAACCTACAAGGACCCCCTTGCATCTGTTGTCATGGCAACCACCACACACTCCCTGTGTGCACTTCACCTGTGTGCCTCACCTGAGCACCTCACCTGTAACCTGTGGTGCACGTGATTATGTCACGGCCAAAATAGAAGGCAGAGACTCCCAATCCCTGGTCCCCCTTTCCTCCTTCTCTTCCCTACTTCCCCCAATAAACCTCTTCTTGTGGGACTGTGGTGGTCTGTCTGGATAAGAGCCACCTTCTAACACAACACCAAATGTATATGTTAGTGGCAACATATATTTGGAAAGAATTCTTAACATTTTACTGTGTTGTCTGTTGTCATGTTCACAGGACCCTTTGGATTGTCTCAGAAGAAATAAGGGCATAGAGATAATCTGAACTTGCAACTCCCTAGTTGGTCTTCATGAGTGTTGTTCCCACTTCTGTGTGGAGTATCTCAAAGGCTTTCTCCATCTCTGTGCCTGTCCCTTCCAAAGTCAGACTAACCACCAGCTTATAAATAGCCTGCTAACTTTCTCACCTATTGCTTCCTAGCAAGTTATCACAACACGCAATGGCTTTAAGTAGCAGTGCTCATTAATTTAGCTCATGCATGCACATTGGGGCAGGGCTCAGCAGGGAAGGGGTTTCTCTGTCTCATGTAGCATCTGCCAGGGCTGCTGACCTGAGTCTGAGGCTTTGCTTTCCACGTGGCATATCCATGTGGCTGGCAGTCGGTGCTAGCTGTTGGCTGAGATCTCTGCTGGGGCTGTCTGTTGGGGTAGCTATATGTAGCTTCCCTGTGTGGTGGCTTGGCTTCTTCACAGCACACCAAGCAAGTTCCAAGTTTGTGTTCAAAGATACAGGAAATGGACTGTCTTTGGGAAAAAAACTGAGCTTCTCCTATATTGGCTCCTACGGCTAAGGCAGTCATATGACTCAGATTCTAGGTTATATCAGCCTCACCTCTTGATTTGGCAAAGTGTTTAGAAGCCATGTTTTTAAATGTCTCTAGCAGCTCTGTGATCTGCTCTTAAAATTCCTTCTGCCTATAATATTCCCTCACTCCCACATGCATGATGCCACCTGGAGAACTACTGATTCTCCAAAGCCTGCCTCTAGTATCACTTCTTCTAAAAACATTTTTATCCATGCTTTCTTAGCAGGTTGCTTTTATCGCTAGCCTCCTGGTTAACACAGCATATGAATGTTAGCCATGTTCTAAGAGGGCAATGAGACATCTTGTTCATTTATTATTCCAGTTTCTAACAATGAATTAATTGGCTAATTTTCCAGACCAACTGTTATCATAACAACTATCATTTCATAAATGTTTACTGTTTAATATGCCCTATAAGATGTACTTTATGAATATTATCTTATGGAATGTTCACAAATAAGAAACTAGTATTATTCATGTTACACAAACAAGACAGTGCAAGGTAGGTCACGCCAGGACTCCATTTCTACTGTCCCATCTCTGTGTAAGACAGTTCCCCTGAGAAACTGTGTCAATAAGCCAGAGTGAGGCTGGCTGCAGGAAGTGGGCTCATTATCACTCTCTCTTCTCTTCTGGTGTTAGCAAGAGCCAGCAAGGTGAGCTTAGGTCGCAGCTTTGCAGCACAAAAGCAGTGTGAGTGAGCAAGTTATTCACAAGTGAGATGCCAGGTTTAGAGGGAAGTTAAGCTTAGCAGAAGGCAACCAGGTGATGTAAGATGCTGTTCCATCTTCAGTTGAACGTGATGTAAGATGCTGTTCCATCTTCAGTTGAACGATGCCAGAGTGATGAGGCTGCAACTGAACTTCCACTCTACCCTTCTGAAGTGAAGTGAAATGAGTCAGCTGGATGCAGCTCAATAAAAACCTAAATATGTATATATACATCCATTGGGACCTTTATCTCTAGTACAACAGAGGACTGCCTGCTTTAAAAAGATCCAGAGCCTCTTAAGATACTATCTAATATATGTATGTGTGTGTATATGTATGTATGTATGTATGTATGTATGTATATATGTATGTGTGTGTGTGTGTGTGTGTGTCACTCACTTGCCATAACATGACTAAGGAAGATCATAACAAATGGGAAAGATAGCTAATATATCCCAACCCTGAGTATCTTTGAATACAAATTTAAATTTTTTATTGTCTGAAAATTTCATATATGTATATAGTTCGTTTTGGTCAAATAAGACCCCTTTTTCTCCCATTCAGTTCTTCCCTTATGCTGGGATTTTGGCTGGTTAGATCTTCTGCATACAGTCACAGCTGCTACAAGTTTATGTATACAATGGTGTTGTCATTTCAAGCAAATACTTTTATTGCTTCAGACCTCTACTACCTCTGCCTATGACTGATTTTTCCACCCATTCTATGATGATCTCTGGGCCTTTGCCGAAGGGATGAGATATAAATGACTCAGAGCTGAGTACTCAATGGATTTCCTTGTTTGTTTGTTTTTTGTTTTTATTATTATTACTATTACCTGAAAATTGACCACTGTGGGTCTGTGTTAGTCACTGTCTACTAAAAAAAAAAAGAAGCTTCCCTAATGAGTGTTATGAACTGCACTGACCTATGAATATGGAGATAAGAACTTAGAGGCAGCTTATTTATTATATCCGTATGACAGAATATTATTAGGTTCTCTCCTAAGGCCTATTGCCTCTACCTCCAGGACTTAAACAATGGGGTTCTCGAGGGAAGGGAGCTACAACAGCAACTTTGGGATCAGAAGATGCAAAGAAAGGAGAGAAGACAAAAATTCTGTTCAAGTCTTGTTTACTCTTGGGAAATGGAGGGTTTATAAAGCTGAAAACCACAGACAGTATTTGCTCAGGTACACAGGCCAAACTGGAGCTAGGTAACACTTAACAACAAAGGACTGTCCCCATTGTGAAAGGAAAGGAATGCCCTCATTGTAAAAGGAAAGGATACCCTCATTGTACAAGGAAAGGATGCCCTCATTGTAAAAGGAAAGGATGCCCTCATTGTANAAGGAAAGGATGCCCTCATTGTAAAAGGAAAGGATGCCCTCATTGTAAAAGGAAAGGATGCCCTCATTGTAAAATGTCCCTAGTCAACTACAGAATAGAAGAAAGATAGTGGAAGAAGCAGAAGAGTGTTAGTTAATAGATGATGGCCCAGGGACAAGACAGAGGCTGAGATGCCAGGGGCTTCTGGGCCCCAACAACCTATGATGTAGCAAGACACATTTTTTTTTTTTTTTTTAGCCTTGTTAACAGCACTGGGTGTGAGTTCCACTGTGGTGAGTGAGCCTTAGCTCCAATTAGAAAGTGGTTGGTTGCGCCTATAATATTCATGCCACTAACATACCAGTGGACACTTCATGTTGAGCAGTCATCACTATAGAAGTTGGGGTCATCTTACTGCAGGCCTTGAGGGAAGCTAAACTTTTGGAGAAAAATTCCTGGGAGCTACAGTTGGGCTCAGTGCAGGGTAATGGTAGCCAGTGCCTGGATCTTGGTGCCTAGTATTGAAAACAGCAGGAAAGAAATGTAGATAATTTAAAAAGAATCATTTGGAAATAGTAGAGTGGAGGTGACACTATGGACTTTGAAGAGAATTTACACAAAAGTAGCACTATCTGTCTATCTATCTATCATCTATCTATTTATCTATCATCTATCTGTCATCTATGTAAAAAAAAAGTAAATAAAAAAGTAAATATGGGGGCAGTAATATAAATAGTTCATATTTGTATCATCATAGTTTGAGAGAGAAAGGAACCTAAATTTTTCAACAAAACAATAGGTAATTCATTCTAATTGGAGTAAAATAAATTAACTTACAGGTTGTCTTTTTTCTGTTGTTGTGATAAAGTACTCTGCAAATGAGCTCTTAGTGGATAAAGAGTTTGTTTTGTTTCCAGTCATAGTTCAAGGTATAGTCAGTCCATCGTGGCAAGGAGATCAAGGCAGCAGGAACTTTGAAGTAGGTCATTCTTTATATCCACCATCAGAGAGTGCTGAATTCATTCTGTTGCTCAGTACCTTCTGTCCAATTATACAGTCTAGTAACCCAGCCAGGGAATGGTACCACCTAGAGTGGGCTCATAGGTGGTTCTAGATTCTGTTAAATTGAAAATTAACACTATCGTACAAATCAAAGAAGCTAAGAAAACTCTGTGAGGTTTATGTAAAAGAAATTCCAGAAATATTGTGAATTAAACTTCAAAGAAACTAAAAGTAAAGAAAAAAATCTTGGAAAAAGGCAGCAAAAACCAAGCTTATTTGCTTGAGAAAGTTCACTTGAGTAGTACAGACCTTTCCACCCGGTGCTAGGCACTTTCTGGAGGAAGCCACAGGCACATCTCTTGCTGAACATTGAAAGAAAACAGCTGCCAGTTGTAAACTATTTCTGGAAAGACCATTGTTTAGAAGTAAATAGGGAAATAAAGACATTCTCAGTTGAAGGAAATCTAAGGGAATCCATTGCCAGCACGCGTTCTAAAGAGCGACTAAAGAGTCTCCAATCTGGAAGGAAGTGAGGAAAGGTTTAGAACTTATATTTCATTATTGTGTTAGTCATTTTCAAATGATTTTTTAAAAATGAACATCAAGATTTTCTCTGTAGTGTCTGGCCAAAGCAAAAGAAACGTAGCTGATCGATGATGGAGCTAACCTATCCTGAGTATGGCCATCCAGGTGCCTTAGGACAAAAATTCTTTTGTCCCCAAACTACTTTGCTCTCTACAACAATTAATTCTAAATAAGAAGTAGTAGTAGTAGTAGAAAAAGAAAAAGAAGAAGAGTAAATTTGCAATTTGTTTATGTATTCACTCCAGTCATGAATTATCACAAAATTTATTGTGATACAGCAGGGAAGAAGTGGAGATAATTTAAAAAGAGTCAGTAGGAAATAGTAGAGTGGAGGTGACAATATGGACTTTGAAGAGAATTTACACAAAAGTAGCACTATCTATCTATCTATCCATCTATCATCTATCTATCTGTCATCTATGTAAAAAATAGTAAATAAAAAAGTAAATATGGGATAGTAATATAAACAGTTCATATTTGTATCATCATAGTTTGAGAGAGAAAGGAACATAAATTTTTCAACAAAATAATGGAACAATATAACTCAGAAACAACTTGTTTTTATTTTATATAGATAGTCCAAAAATTGTGTTTGCTGTTAATGATATGAAAAATCATATTTCGGGAGGCAGAGGCAGGCAGATTTCTGAGTTTGAGGCCAACCTGGTCTACAGAGTGAGTATCTAGGACAGCCAGGACTACACCTGTCTCGGAAAAAAAAAAAAAGAATTTTATTTCTATGTTTTACATTTTAATGGCAAACATGATGTAAGAGAATGGTGCAAGTTTCAAGGCTGGGGTAATATCCCAGTTATAAAGTGGTTGGGCTCCTAAAGCCTTATTGGGATTAATCACTGCAGAGCTTTGACAAGTAAGTATTGAAATGGCCATCGGGAATAGACAGGAGCAGAGAAGCTGAAAGCAAGCCCTGAAGATGCATTTCAAACTGGAAAATGAAGACTGCGGGATGCGATCAGTACCAGACCCAAATGTATACAGCAAGCACTTGGAAGGGAAAGCCACGTTCATAAACAATGAGAGTGACATAAGTCATCTTTCTTCTCAACTCTTGGACAGTGCACAGGCAGAACTGTTGCAAGGACCAAGCTCCTAACAGCTTGCTGAGGGCATTTCTCCATGGGCCTTTGTGTTCCTGCATGCCTTACAGGGAAAGGAATGGTCTGCTTTACTCTGGACTGTTTTCAAGGATATATTTGTAGCTAGCTTAGAAGATACAACTTCCTTTTCTAAAGCAAAGGGCAGGTCTGTTTACGGCATGGAAGACCAAGATAATGTCTTTCTCTGCATCAAAGGCCAAGTGTTCTTTGTGCTTATAATGAAAAAAAAAAAATCTGGTTCTCTAAGCACCAGGCAAGCGTCTGTCTTCTAGTACAATGGGACATATATGCAAATGTCACCTTCTCTCGTTATATCACTCTGTAGGAGTTGGGGTGCAGAAAACCGGCTCAAAAATAAAGTGTTTTATTCTGAGAGGGAATAAAGTCTACCCACAATGGAATCCCCTTCCCCAAAAGGTCTGGAGAATATCATGGCAAATTCTGTTGATATTAAAAAATGTTTCTTTTATACAAAAAGTGTTATGAAAATAGAGGAGTGAATACTTTTTCAATCATTTCATGAAGTCAATATTATCCAGATGCCCAAATAAGACAAAGGCAGTATAAGAAAAGAGAACTGTATACCAATAGCCTTTATGAATCTAGATGAAAAAAATCCTTAATAAATGTTAGCAACTAAAAATTACTAATATAGAATGACTGCATCTTAAGCGAGTGATATTTATGCTGGAGATGGAAAGTTGGCATGGTATTAGGAAGCCAACCATGTATTTCACTGTATTAAAAGGCTTAAAAACAAAAGCCACTTGTGTGATTTTACTTGGGCCAGAATAACAAAATTTAGTGTGTTGGGTGGTTTAAGCAAAAGAAGTTAATGTTCTCAGGGTTCTGGAGAGTAGGAATGCGCATAGGTTGCCTTTCCCATGTGATCAAACACTTGACACAAAAGCAACTTAAGGGAGGAGGTGGGGGGGGGATAGGGATTTTTTTTGGGGGGGGACCAGGAAAGGGGATAACATTTGAAATGTCAATGAAGAAAATATCTAATCAAATCAAAAATCAAAGAATCAAAAGTCAGAGTGACTGAAGAAGGTACCCGACATCAACTTTCAGCCTCTATGTCAACATACCGCCTCCCCTGACACACACACACACACACACACACACACACACACACACACACACACACGGGGGGGGGAGAGAGAGAGAGAGAGAGAGAGAGAGAGAGAGAGAGAGAGAGAGAGAGAGAGAGAGAGAATTACCGAACTATACATGTGCACATAGAAATGAATGTACTCAAAAAGGCATAAATATGCTGTTATAATTTGTATTTGGAATACCCTTCACAGGCTCATGGTTTGAACACTTGGTCTTTTGCTAGGGGCATAACTTTTGAAGGTTCTGGAACCTCTTCGAGGTGGATCTGTCTTGTGTAAATGAGCCATGAGGAGCAGGATTTGAAGGTTATGCCTGTGCCCTGACTTCTGCCTTGCTTTCTGCCTCTTGGTTGGCCATGACTTAAGCACCCTCTACGTGCTCCTGCTACCATGGACTGAGTTGCTATGCCGTGCTTTCCCCATCATCAGTCTGAAAATCTCAGGGACTGGGAACCAGAATTAATCTCCTTGTCTTAGCATACTTCTCTATTGCTGTGATAAATATTTTAACCAAAAACAACTCAGGGAGGAAGGGACCCTTCTGTCTTACCTTCACGAGTCTAGTCACTGAAGGAAGCTGAGGCAGGGACTGAAGTCAATACCATGGAGGGATGCTGCTCACTGGCTTGAACACAGTCCACCTTCAGCAACTACATTCCTTCCTTCCTTCCTTCCTTCCTTCCTTCCTTCCTTCCTTCCTTCCTTCCTTCCTTCCTTCCTTCTTTCCTTTCTTTCTTTTTTCTTTCTTTTTGAAAGTATTTATTGACTTTTAAAATTCACTCCACATTTCTTAGTCAGGGTTTCTATTCCTGCACAAAACATCATGACCAAGAAGCAAGTTGGGGAGGAAAGGGTTTATGCAGCTGGTCCTTTCACATCATCAGCAAAGGAAGTCAGGCCTGGGATTCTCACAGGGTAGGAACCTGGAGGCAGGAGCTGATGCAGAAGCCACCGGAGGGATGCTCCTTACTAGATTGCTTACTTTCTTACAGAAGCCAGGACTACCAGCCCCAGGATGGCTGGTAGTCACCACCCACAATGGGCCCTCCCACCCTTGATCACTAGCTGAGAAAATGCCTTACAGCTGGGTCTTATGGAGGCATTTCCTCAAGGGAGGCTCCTTTCTCTGTGATTATTCCAGCTTGTGTCAAGTTGACACACAAAACCAGCCAGTACAATCCTGATCACAGCCCCCCTTTTTCTTCTCCTCCCAGTCCCACCCTCATATCTCCCTCCCCCCATAGCCCTCCCTTTCTCCTGAGAGAAGGGGAAGCAGCCCATGGGTACCAACCTGTTCTGGCACCGCAATTCTCAGCAGCAGGACTAAGTGCATGCTCTCATACTGTATACATTTAGGTGCTTGCACTTGCATTAGTTAAACTGACCGGATCCTCCCAGCAGCAAACCTAATGAGGTGAATTCCTCATTATCTTTCTCGTTGTCCTCCAGAGGGAAACACTGAGGCACAGAATGGTTACTTGTCAAGGTCACACATCATGAAATAACAGCAAGGATGCAAAAACCAAGTAGTCTGTTCCTTTCCTCCCATGTCACACATCCTTAACTTGCTTCCTGCCCAGCATGTGCATAAAAACAGTAACTGTAGCTACCTCATAAAGATTTTATGGGAACTAAGAGAATTAACATGTTAATTTGTGTTTATAATACTTAAAAAAAAAAAGGCAGCTTGCCTTCCCTTCTCAGTACACACAAATCTCTGGTCAGTCTCATGCATTCATTAACAAAGATTTCCCAGGGTCTGTCTTCTCATAACACTGACCTGGGCATTGAGGATATCAGGATGCATTAAGTCAAAGCTCACCTCTAGGAGCTCACAGTGTAGTCAGAGAGAGAGAGGCAGTCAAGGCCACAATAACAATGTAGTGTGCATTCAATGAAACCAGAAGGATGAGGGCCAGAGCACAGATGGGGCTGCAGCTATGTCTAAACAGTAGCATGGCTGTGGCAAGCCTCTTACAGATGTGACCCTCAGGCAGCCCCTGAAGGTTTCAGCAGGACATACCATGGGTGATCATGAGTGAAATGGAGTCATTAAAGCACAGGAAATAGCAAGTATGGGGTTTTGGTTTTTTTTGTTTTGTTTTGTTTTGTTTTAAGCAAGGAATTCTTTTTTAATTGGATATTTTCTTTATTTACATTTCAATTGTTTTCCCCTTTCCAGGTCTCCCCTTTGGAAACCACCATGCCCTCCCTACCCCCTGCCTCTAGGAGGGTGCTCCCCCACCCACCCACCCCTGTCTTAAATATTGTTTTTTTTTTTTTTTAAAGGCAGTTAAATAAACTATGTTCTACATTTTTGGAGAGGTGTAAAGAATCTGTTGTCACTGAGCAGAGAACAGGAAGATGGAAGGAGTCAGTGAGGATGTGAGCTGGCCAGATTGTCAGAAGAGGGTATCTGGTTTCCTGGTGTATTGTACTAACCACAGCATAGTGGACTTGATGCTGAGAGAGATGAGGAGCCCCATGACCAATGGATTATGATGTGCAATGTCTGTGTACAGAAGGGCAGACTGAGAAACTACTGGGTAAGACACTAGAGAACCCACCCAGGAATGTATGCATGGGACAAGTTGAAAGCAAACAGTGAGGCAGAGCATTCAGCCTGTCTCCTGCTCTCATTCCCTTCCCTACCTCTGGGATTAACTACTGTACAGAGCACAGTTTATATCTGTTTGGTTAGTTTTTCATTGTTATGACCACAGACACAACTTAAGGAAGAATATTGATTAGAGTTAACTTTCAACTCAACGCAATCCAAAATCACCTGGGGGAGAGAATCATACAGAAGCGTTATCTACATTGGATTGGCCTGCGAGCATGGCTGTGGAAGACAGTCTTGATGGCTTTGGGTGGGCCCAGCCCACTGTGGGTGGCATCATTCCTTAAGCAGAGGGTCCTGAGCAGTAGAAGAAGATGGAACACACTGAGAAAAAGCAAGCAAGAAAGCAAGCAAAGATCCATGCATCTATTCTCCTGCTCTTGACTATGGAGACAATGTTTTAGTTCCTTGCCTTGACTTCCCTGCAGTGATCAACTGTAACCTGGAACTGTAAGCCAAATAAACCATTTCTTCCCTAAATTTTTTGGTCAAGGTATTTTATCACAGCAACAGAAATGAAGCTAGAACAGGAAGACTCCTGTAGAACTGGACATTCTCCAGAGCCTGTTGCTTATCCTCTGTTTCTCCATATTCATCTCAGTCATGAATTTGCAAGTCCCATAGCATCAACTGGAATGGTAGAATTTTGGCCTAAACTCTTCAAGACCATGGGCAGAGTCTGGCACGTAAATTCTTGATGTGCATGTGGAAAGGAGTCTTAGGTTTGGGAGGTCCTGGGGAGCAAGAAAAGATACAACTTACAGAGAGCTCATTTTGAGCTGTCCGAGTTGGCCTTATCTTATGATGGTCTCTTTGTTAAGAAGGTCTCAAAATATGTTGAAAGTCTCAAAGATTCTTCGTCCTTCCCTCTAGTCCCCACCCTCCACATTCCTCACCATGGACTCAGCTACTAAGCCACACCCATGTAATGGTGTGCCACACCTGTCTAATGGTGTACCACACCTGTCTAATGGTGTGCTACACCTATCTAATGGTGTGCTGCTAAACAGTGTTTAACAACTATGCCCAGGAGAGAAATCTCATTCCTGCATACCATAACATTCCCAGCATAGCTAATTGAAAACTATAGGCACGAAGCCATTGCCTGTGAGTTTGAGAATATATATATATTATATATATATATATATATATAATATATATATATATATATATATATATAATATATATATATATTCATTCTCTGGATCCAGAATAAGCAGAGTGAGCTGGCTGAAGCTGGCTAGATAATAGACCCCGTGGATCTAGGCTTTGACAGCACAGGAACCAGATGCTCCTGAATATAGCATTTACTAGTTGCTTAAGTTGCTTAATCAGGTTCCTCATAGTTTCTCTATCTCTAAAATGGGGTAAAGGTAACTAGGAATGTTACTGTGTTGTGTGGCCCTGTCAGGCGCATGCAAAGTAAGAGGCTTGTCTGTTCACCTAGCACTCCACCTGTGAATAAATTTCAGTTGTGAACTTGTCTTTATCACGAAGTGCCCCGGGGAGCTTATGATGTGCACCTTTAGGGGTGTCTGTGTGTTTCCGGGGAAGATTCCCCAAAAGGGGAAGATGTGCCTTCAATGTAGGTGGCATCATATCCCGGGCTGGGTCTTGGACTGAGTTAAAGAGGAAAAGCAAGCTAGTTAGGCTCCAGCGTTCACCTCTGTCTGCTTCCTGACTACAGATGCAGTGTGACCAGCTGCCTCAGGCTCCCTTTGCTGACCGTGTCTTCTTTCTCTTGGTAGACTGCATGCCCTCAAAGCATGAGACAAAGCAAGTTCTTCTGTATGTTGCTTCCTGTTAGGTACTTGACAGCACCGATGAGTTCTGAAGCTAACATACCGTATAAGGCAGCTAACACTAGTTATTATTATCAGAATGTTCAAAACACACAACACAATAAATTCTCTCCTTGCAGGAACTATTTCAGTTAAAATTAACTTTTCCAGCCCCCTTAGATGTTTAGATAATTTTGTGACAATCCTAGTCAGCAACAAAGGCAGGTCTTAATGGAGCATGGAGGTTCAGCTATAGGGAGACCAATGGATGGAAAGAAACAATTATTATAAACACAACACAACCTCCTCTTAACTCAAAATGGGGTTTCTGTTAATAATTGGAGATTCTCCAGTCATCCTATAACAACCCTATGGGAAACAGAAAATGTGGGTCGGAAAGCTGCCTGTATCATGATACCTTAGGTAGAAAGGACCAGCTCCCTTTTGGCAGGCAAAAAGGAACAAATAAAGGTATGTTTCCTGAACTGAGGACATTGATATGTCACCCAGCGTCTCTTACATTCGGGTATCAATGGCCTGTATGTCTTAGTGTCCACAGAACCTTAACCCAATAGCTGGCATATGGTGGGGACCGGAGAAATATTTGCAAAGTCAACGCACATATGCACAGAATATCTGCTTTGTGATAGCTAGCCACTGTGCTCAGCATGGGCCTTCAGACACGAAAGAGACACAGATTGACCCTTGAGGACAGTCTTGTAGTAATGAAACATGCGTAAAGCCACAAAAGCCGCAGTGTGGCGTTGGTATTAATAATAGGTCTTGGGATCAGAGCTGAGGTAGCTTTTCAGTTTACCTGAGATTGTCTTGGGAACATTTATACAGGAGGTAACAATATGAAATTGGTCTTGAGGTGTGAAGGACTTCACTAGTCAAGGAAGACAATAGACATCATCATGCTGGAAAACCAGCAGTCACATAGTAGGCAGTATCCTGGGATCAAATAGTAAGAGAATCCCTGTCCTGGAATCCAACTCTCTAAGCAATCCTTGGATTTATTCACCAAGACTCCTAAGTATAGCAGGGCCACCAATATGTGAGTAGAAAATGGTTGTCCAATACAGCTAATAAGAAGTCTACAGTATCTGTAGGTAATGGAAAGGAATCAAGGTTGCTTTGTTATTACATGTACAGTAATAATCTATGTCCCCATGTCCCCTCATCTCTGTCCCTATCCATAGGAAAACCAAACTATTCTTCCTTCTCTTTCTAAAAGTACAAAGGAACCAGGCTCTTACACTGAGGGATAGAGGTCAGAGCAAGACATTAGTCAACTGGTGGGAGACGAAGTCATGGAAAACAAGGGACACCCTTGACTAACCTTTCAGGGCTCTTACACTAGCATCGCTCATAATTTGATGCTGAGCTTCATAATACTTCTTGTGCTTTGATTCTCCTCATAGTCTTAGTAACCAAAATAGTACCAGTGGTTTTGTTATACTGCAGACACAGCCACCCTCCAAATCCTACCAGATTATTACAACCTTTGTTTGACAGAAGAGGCCCCTTCTCATTTGGGAGGAAGGGGTGCTTCTCTGTGGTCAGGGTGCTACTTCATGATGAGGGTGCTTCTCCACGGTAAGAGTGGGTGCTTCTCCACAGTGAGGATGCATCTCCATGATTCTCATTACCACATAACCTAATAGTTGAAAAATATCATTTCTTGGGAACATACTGGGGAAATGATCCCTTATTTCTACAACCTTTTAGCCAGATTTTTACTTAGGTCCTAGGGTCTCTGACTTCCTCACTCTGTCCACTACTGGCTAGCAACTGGCCACCAAATTTGGAACCACAAACAATTATTAGAGGAAATTATTAGAGGGAATGGTTAAAGTGTAACATGCTTAAGATGGCTGAGATGTGATGAGATTTTTTTAGAGAAAGATGGTTCTAGAGACAGGGTGAAAAGGACTTGGAAGTAGAAGAACTGAAGGCCAAGGAGTCTACCATGGAGGTTCCAGCAGAAGGCTGGGCAGAAGTCATAAATGTGAGACAGGATCTAGCAACAAGGACCCTGTACAAAAGATGGGTTCCTGATTGGCTTAGCAGTTGGAACAGTATGAATCAGTTGCTGAAAGAAAGCAAGGTGCTAAGAATGATTAGCTGGATCCTAGAGAGGATGAACCATCAATATGGCCTTTACTGAAATCCAACATCCCTAAGAGGGAGCTTGGGAAGGCTTTGAGTCACTGCCAGGGACCTTGCATGAAATCAACTCATACGTTCAGGTAAGAAGAAAACAGGCTATGTGAAGATACATCCCTGCACCCAAGTACTCGGCAAACTGTCCAGGCCTATAGTTGGCCTTCAGCACAGGATTGTTGACTTCAGGTGAACTTAAAAGTATGCTGAGTTGAAACAGGGCCTTAATTTACTTAGCAAGGAGAAAGGACCCTGCCACCTGGCATTAGCAGTGGTCTCTTAGTTCCAGACCCACAGGGCAGTAAATCTATGCCAGAAAGTGGAAAAACAAAGGAAAGGAGAAAAAAAACAATACGGACTTTCCTTCTAGTGTAGGTATGTACATGGACATAGCCACTGAGGTCTCCAAATTCCAGCTCCAACAGCTGCTCCTCAAAGCCGCAGATGCTCCAGCTTTCCCGTAACCTCAATGCGCCTTTTGCCCTGCCCTGCTATTCTCTGAAGGACAGCTCTTCCCAGACAAGCAGGTCAGCTTGAAGATATGCATCTCCTTGGAAAGGGAGCTTTGCAGGGAAGCAATTTGCAGTAGCTATTTTTGTCTGTGCCTTTGTGTGGCTGCCATATGAAGGCATAAGTCCATTAAAAAGAATTCTTTCTCAGTTAAGAATCCTTCATGTTTTCCTTTCAACTCCCAGAGTTCTGCTGCTCTGGCTGGAGATGCTGCAGTGTCTGGCCAGACCCAGTGGGGCTCAAATCACTGGGTCACCATCAGGTGAAGGAGAAGGAAGCATGGACTGCTGGGCCAGCCTGGAGAATGTCAGCTCTAGATGTCAGCTCGGCTTCAGCTCTCTCCTTAGTTAGTCTTAGCAAGTAAATGCACTGTGGCAAAGGAGTATATTATAGGATTGATGTGCTCTATTGGAACTCAGAAGCCACTGAGATGACATTGTTGCTTGCTCTTGCTGCTGCTGGTAGTGGTGGCAGTGGTGGAGATGGTGGTGGTGCTGCTGCTGGTGGTGTGTGTGTGTGTGTGTGTGTGTGTGTTTAGGGCTGGGCTCATGTTTGCAGACATCACAAAATGATAACAGGCCCAAAGGGGCAGTGCACCAGCTCAACAGCCTCATTTCTCCCATGTAAGTCAAAGACTGTGGAAAGTTTACTCTGTGCCAACTACTAGGAACACAGAACTCAGATGCAGCTCAGGGTGGAGAGCTATGGGGGCCAGAAAGCTAACATTGAACAACCATCCAGTGTCTCGGACACGTTACATATTATCCAAGTCTGTCCCTTCGCAGGAAGCCTAGTTGATGTTGAAGACATTGCACTCAGCCTTTTCATTCATATTGATCTTTATCTTCCCGAGTTAGCTTGGGAGAGAGCCATGCAAGGTTCTCACTTAGAGATGGACAAACTGATAGCCATCACCCAGATGCCTGACTCTGGAGTTCATCTCCTCAGCTTCTGTGGCAGATTCTGGTTGCTTCTCGAGTGAAGTCAGTGGCACCTTTCTTAAGAGCCGAAGGTTAGCATCATTCAGTCTAAGCTTACCTTCAAGATGGTCTGGTAGACATTTGATGAGCTTGGCAGGAGCCCCCCATGTGGCGGTATTCTCTGCATGGTCCGTGAACTGGGGAGTTTGAATCAACCTGACACAAGCTAGAAGCATCCAGGCAGAGAGTCCCCGTGAAAGATTGCCTAGCTGAGGTGGTATGCCTGTGGCTGCTACAGTGGTCTGTAACCTAGAGCTGTAAGTTGAAGTACCTCCTACCCCAGGTCGCTTTTTGTTGAGACAGTTCATCATAGCCACAGAAATGAGAAGAGAATAGTATTTATGTGAAAAGGTGGCTTTATGTTTAATTTAACCCAGTCCTTCAGCCGTTAGAGCTGGTGGCCTCCTGCCTGGACTCTGCTCATGAAGTCTTCATCCTCCACACAGGGCTCATCCTTCTCTCCCCAACTCCACCACCTTCTCATTGGTCCTTATAGACTAAAGGGAAAAAAAAAAAAAAAAAAAAAAACGAAAACCAGGCTTATGTCAGAGTTACAACAGCTGGCTCTATTATCTTGTGGACCTCTCTCCATATCTACAGAAGTTTCTGAAACAGCCCAGCTATTAAATATAAATAGTCACTGTATAGAATGTGCCTCTCAGCCTCCTGGGAAACAATGATTATTCTCTTTGTCTGCCACCGAGGTCGTTAGTCTGAGCAACTAAAGAAGATACCGGCCATTAAGCGGTAAACATTCTTACCCCTAACCTTCCTTCTCATCCTGTGGGTGGCAAGGGGTAGCTGGCAGAGATGGGGCTTGGAGCCAGTCTCGAAACCCACTTCAGGCTTTGCTGCTCTATCCACGTGTGGTCTCCCTGCTAAATTGCTACAATGTGTGCTCCTTGGCACCGGCCCTTAAGACCACCCAGGCATGCTGGCAAATGGGAAACCCAGCCCCTGACCTCAGCACAAAGTGAGTGCTTCTCCCCGGCTGCCAGCATGCCCTGTGGTCTCCCAGTGTGGGGGTCCTGTCTGAGGTGTGCCTCAGCAATTAGAGGGGGGTTGGGGGGAACGGCAAGGGCTAATGCCAAAGGCCACTCCTGCATATTAAGGACAGTCACAGATTTTCTGACGGCTGTGAATGCAGGTAGCCTACCAGCAAATCTGAGCAAAAGAAAGATCGATTGCAGAACTGCATGGAGAAAACTTATGTTTCCGGCAGTATGATATATCTTGAGACTCTTTGGCAAAGAGATCTCCACCCTAATCCATTCCTCTTGCTATGCATTCTATAAACCCATGCTTTGTGCTTTATTGGGTTGCTGTGCCTCAACCAAGCTTTACTGGGAATTTAATGATTGTCTGTAAAGGGCTCTGGGTGCAGCTAAGTCTTTCCATACTGTCTGCTTATCCTCTGCTTATCCCTGGACCCTGGAGAGCTGCCATAACCTCTTACATTTGAGAGTAAGTGAAGCAGTGTATTTAGAAGGAGCGTACACTGCCAAGCACCAATTAAGCCATCAGTGAGTGCTAATTTTTTTTTTTCCTGGGGTAGGGTGGGGTTGGTTACATTTTTCTTCTCAGAAAAGTATTACCTGCCTGGGTTCTTTGAGGGGCATTGCTTTCTGTGAGTATGACTTTGTGAGTGTAACCCCTAGGGCAAATTAGGATGTTATTTATGCATTAATCCAGCGTGTGTCTTCGAGCATCAACTAGAGATGTGTGATCTATGTTGGAACAAATGATTGTGATACAGCTTGGCCATTAGCATCTGGAGGTTGAGGTAGAGCAAAGCAGACAAGGAAAGTGAGCTCTATGTCCCCAGGGAGGGTGAATGGCCTTTGCCGAGCAGGCTTACAGGATGGATAATGTATATTGAGTTCAGTGTATGTCTGATCCTATGCCAGAAACTAAGAGTCTTTCAGGCAAATAGAACAGGAGGGAGGGGTGGAGGCGGAGGAAGGAAGGGCATGGAGGAATTGAAATGGGCACACTTAGGAAGACTCTATGGGTGGAATTAGATTATTAACAACAGAGCATTGTTATAGTATTGTGGGAACCCTCTCATACGGACAGCCTCAGATACTCGCTTTTCTTTTCGCCATAATGGCTCTTAAGAAATGTGACAGCTTTTCTTTTTAGTGTGTGTGAATGATTTAAAAGCATAGGAACACCCTTTTCACTGGCACCATGGAGTACAATATTATAAGGTTTTTAATACCCAGGGATGTTAAATGCCCTACCTTGCATAGACAGGCCCACCAATAGAAAAATTCGGTGGAGTCCCTCCCTAAAAGGAGTTACTTCCCATGTTGCTGTGACAAAACACTTGGCTCAAGGTTTGAGAGGGTATGGTTCACGATGGTGAGAGGACATCATGGCCTTTGGACTTTGGTTACAGGGACATGTAGCAGCTGCTTGGGCAAACCTTGGCAGACCAGGAACCAGACAGCCTGGACTGTAACTGGGGCCTGACAATAGCCCACAAGGTCCACTCATCAACAACCCAGATAGACCCCACCTTGTAATGGTTCAACAACCTCCCAAAACAGCACCACAAGTTGGGGGCTAAATATGCAAATGCATAAATCTGTGAGAGATACCTCACATTCAAACTGTACCATTTCTTTCTGGACCCTGTAGGCCCAAGGCCATCCCAGTACAGAAAGCATTCACTTTTAGAAATTCATGCTAGAAATTCAGGATTTCTACAGTCCCCGTAGTGTTATAGTTTAACATCATTTAAAACTTTTTCTGAGTCTCTTCTGAGACTCAAGGTGATCACTTTCGACAGTCAGCCTCTGCAAAGTCTAAAACCGAGTTCCAGCTTACAACATAGGACACAGAGTAAACATTCCCATCTGAACTAGAGGGGTGGAATAACAGCAAGGGGGGGATCAGAACCAGAATGAGGCTGAAACTCAGTAGGGAGAACACCACACCCCATAGCTTGATGTTCACCATCCAAGATCATTGGCGGAGTCATCTGGGCTCCAGCCAGCTTGAGAACCCTGCTTATATAAGCTTATAGCATACATGGTCTCTCTCTCTCTCTCTCTCTCTCTCTCTCTCTCTCTCTCCTGAGCTGGTTCCAATTGGTGCTAGCTCCTTTTCCTAATAGGTGTCTTATGTTCTTATGTCCTGGTAGTTCTAAAAGCCTGGACTTTCTCTGCAACTCAGGCCTTATGGTCTCAGTTTCATACATGGCCAACTTCGGAACCCCACACAGGGAACCTGACCCTTATACACTGACAATGTTTAGCAGCTCTTGGAAACCGTGCTACAAATCTCTATGGTCTTTTAGCTCATATTATATATACCTGCAAAGTTAGTCCTGTGTGGATGATGCCAAGTTTTAATACCAGTTTGAAATATAGCCTAGTGCACTTGGACCACAGCTGAAGTAGCCTTTGACTAAAGGTCTTATCTGCCCCCAGTACAGATGGGATTATTTCCTCTTCTGTTCTTCCCATAGGGCCAAGCTGAGGCTTGGGCATCTAGTACTGTATCACTTCTAGAGTCCAGTGTAAGGCAAGACAGTTCAGAGTCTGAGAGCATGACCACACAATTAACCTTGCACTGCTGCTCACTGGCTGTGTGACATTACATTTGCTTAATCTTTTTTATTAAATTTCTTCATCTGTAACAGTCACATCATTAATTATGTCAGTGGTGGCAAGAATTAAACACACTAATTTATATTTAGAGCACCCATGTATGGATCAATAATATTTATTGTGCTGTAGGCCCTTTCTTAAGCATCTATTGACTTAAGTATGTAGATCAAAGATTATGAAAGGAACTAATGCTATTAAAATGAGAATCAAAGAAAACTTATGAAATAAATATGGGCATGTTAAGTATTAAATAGTTAGGTTCAGTGGCAAGTTGAATAAGGATTGAAATTTCAAAGCCCAAAGAAATGCAAACACTGCTATGAGATTCTATAACAGAACTTTCATAAGAAGTATGAGATATTCCTGCTGTAGAGAGACCATAGGTAGAAACACCATTAACTCTGCTGTGAAGACATATATCCTGGCACTTGACATGCAGTCAGGTTGGTCTGTGACACATGGTCATACTTTTGTCTTACATGCCTCCCAAGTTCTGGGATTATAGCTTTAGCCACCATAACCATCCAGAAAAAAAAAAAAGCCTTTTTGAAGGAGCGAATTGAATTATGATTCAAATGCCTTAGATGATATGACTACAAGGACAATTTTCAAGTCAGAGGGACTTGATTTCCTGATAGTACTGCCAGACTCCGTGAGCGAGTTCAGTGGTGCACAGACGCTGTTTCGGTTCTATGTACAGAAGATGTGGCTCTGAAATGATGATATTGCTTTCAGTTTCACATATTAGGCTTCTGTGATGGTCTCCATGTGGTGAATCTTCCCCCTCTGGGGGTGGATTTGATTTTTTTTTTTTTTAAAAAATAGGCATAATTTGTTCTGATCTGTGTCTTACGAATAAGATAGGAGATGGAGCTCAAAANTTTTTTTTTTTTTAAAAAAATAGGCATAATTTGTTCTGATCTGTGTCTTACGAATAAGATAGGAGATGGAGCTCAAAAGTACCTTTATTTTTTTTTTTTTTTTTTTTTTTTTGCCTCCCAAAATGAAATGGAGGACTGTCTGTGAGACCCAAATGCCAATTTTCTCACTTGATTTATAAGCCAACTATGAGGGCAATTTCCCAGAAACATTCCAAATGTGTCTTGAGCCAAAATAGCCCCATCAGAAGGAGCTATGGCTTGCCAGGAGGCAGGAGGGAGTTTTAAGGGACTATTTCAGAGAGGTTAGGTGCCATGTTACTTTCAGAGACTGTGTGCAGCTTCTAGCAGTAAAAGGAACCTAGCATCCGTAGGGTTTAATGGAGCCTGCTCATTACTGGGACCTCACAGTAATTTTTGCAAGATACTAGGAGAGAAAATTACTGGTAACTCTCTCAAGGAGAAGGGTTAGAATATAAGGGAGCTTGATGTGTTGATCAAGGTCACAGAGCTGGACGAGGGCAGAGCCACCCCCGCCCCCACACTACCCAAATCACACAACTGCACGCAGAAATCCTCTTTGAGCTGAAGAGAGATGATGTGCATACATCCTGAGAATCTATCCACTTTACACACTTATTTCAACTAGGAGGTATAATGCTAGAGTGGCTGGGGATATAGATTATGTGCCTGATGGATTATACATTCATCCCACTCTGTCACTAGCGTTTGTGACTTTGACATATTCCTTACATTTTACCTGCTGTTATTTCCTTCTCTATAGGAGACAAATGACATTCATAGAGCGCTGAGTGTGGTCCTGCTTTTGCCTGACTGTGCTTGCCCCATGCCACTGCTGTTGGGTGCTGGGTTTGAGCAAAGCAATGCTACGCCTCTTAGGGGGTGGGAAAAATGCAGTCTAAGATGTGGGAGGCTGAAGCTGGGGCTCTCTGACTCCCAGGAATCTTGTCACCTCTGGAAATGGCACAGAAAAGTAGGGAATGGAGGGTTGGGAGTCCATGGGCCTCCAACCGATGTCGAGGCCCAGGTCAGTGCCAGGGAGTCTCAGATTCCTGGATAACCAGACACCTCTGAAAGTTGCAGAGGAGCCAAGAACAAAAGAGGCCCACAGGCTGAGGATGAGCCAAGGATGGGGGCTCCCAAACTCCTGGACATCCGCATGAGTGGCAGGGAATTGGGAATGGAGTTGAGCCTGTGGGCTGAGGCAGGGGTTGAGGGTGATGAGAACTCCAGCTTAGCTCAGCCATGGTGGGTCTGGGAGCATAGAGGGGCCTTCTTTGGGACTCTTAGGTGGTGTAGTTCTGTAGATAAAGGCCTTCTCCATGCTCCCCATGGCGGTTCTTGATGACAGACAGTCTTTGGTTCCAGACCGTTTATTGATTATTCATTGTAGAAAATGGGTGCATACCACCTCCTCAGGGTGGACCAGAGATTAAATACCTTTTTCACGAAAGACTGTCCGGGAAGGGAAGTTTATCGGCTTAACTCTCAGGGACTCTAGATACTTCATTAGTGTGGAGAAGTCTGTTCTGATCTATGTCATCATAGGTCACGTCCCTATGTAGAGAGTGTGGTCATGTTACAGGAGCCTGGTCAGAAGCAGGCAAAGTTCCTACAGTCCTCTCAGGAGAGTCTGGGACTTCCAACCCACTCAACCTTACCAAGTTTCCTGGCATGGTCCCACAACTCCTCTTTTTCTGTTTTATAAAGGAGAGATGCCATTGGAGTGACTGTCTCTTATGTTATTTGTAGTGAAAAATTTCAGGTGGGGGTGGAGTGTAAACTTCCAAATGAAACACAGCATAAACCAGAGGGGTAACAGGGTGGGGTGTGGGTGCTAGGAAGATAAGGAGCGATTGAACCAAATAATTATTCAGTGGATTGAAACTGAGAGTGAGTTTGTACTGTTTGTGAGGGTGTAGTTTCCCCAAGTGTGGTAGTCATTAGAGTCTGGCAAGAGAGTTCCCCTGTTGCTGGAAGGACCCAAGGCTGTCAGTGTCCACTTGTCTTGGAAGTCTTGAGTCAGGTGATGCATCTGGACAAAGGCAGCTTCATTGTGTCAGGCAGGCCCAAGGAGATGGCTGGTTAGGTTGTTCTCTGCCTAGCCTGTCATAGCAGCATTGTCTTTTTTCCCTTTTGTCGAGATAAACCTATAGAGTGATCACAACAGGGGAACAGAACCACAGCAGGGGGAATGTCTGCACAGGGTAGGTAATGTGTATGCTAAGCCTGTAAAGTTTGCTTGGGAGCACATGGATGGTCTGTTGTTATGGTCCTGGGGGTGGAGGGTGGGGGTGGGGGTGGGGAGGAAGGCAAGGGTATTGGAGGAACTTAAGACTTAGAAGGAATTCTTTAAAAGAGGAGTTACCTGTTTTGTATTAAGGAAAGCAGGGAGAAGAATTAAGAATTTATCTGTTTTGGATGGCTGAGGAAGAAAATATCCCATTAATTGTGTATCTGGGATAGGCAGTAACAGCTTGCCTGTAAAAAGAAATTGGTTGTTAATTTAAGGATTAAATAATGGTTATTAACATAGTTGGTTTGACTTGTGGGAGTAGATTAAACATGATTTTTAAAATTTAAAAGACAGTTTAGGACGATTTTAGGGTTAGAAGGCGCGAACATTGTTTCAGGTGTTCCTGTGAGGGAGAAAATCATTTAAATAAAAAAACATGAAAATTTGGGTTAAAAGGTACAAACATTGTTTTAGGTGTTCCTGTTAGGGAAAAAAAACAAGCATTTAAACAAAGGAGCATGAGAAATTTTGGGATAAGAGTCTCAGGGGTGTCCCCCCCTCCAACCCCCACCCCTGAATTCTCAGCAGCAAGATTTTTTTTTTTTTTTTTTTTTTTTTTTTTTTTTTTTTTTTTTTTTTTTTTTGGTTTTTTGAGACAGGGTTTCTCTGTGTAGCCCTGGCTGTCCTGGA